>NW_024080670.1:4494075-4587737 GCF_003009895.1 Hyaena hyaena | reverse complement strand
GGGGGGGGGGGGGGGGGGGGGGGGGGGGGGGGGGGGGCGGAGTACGGGCCTCACCACTTTGTTCTCGTAGAGCACCAGCCCGTAGTTATGAGGCACAAGACTGAAGCGGTTCCGCCACTTCTTGCTGTCCTCCTGGTACTGGAATAGGTTCCCGGAGAAGATGATGCGCTCATCCAATGGCACCTAGGGGTGGGGGGTTGGGGGGAGTGAGGCCTGGCTCCCCACAATAGCCCAGCAGGGCAACGGGGTCCCCCAACAAGGGGACAGTGTGCTCATCCCTGCTGAGCACATCCCCCCCCCCCCGAGCTCCCCGAGTCCTCCTCTGAGGCAAGCTGTATCTTACCCACGAGGCAGATAAGGAGAGTGGGGTTCAGGGCAATGAAGGGGCTTCCCCAAGGTCCAGCCAGAGCCATAGTGATGCCAGGACTTGAACCCAGGGCAGGCACCAGTGTCCAGGGCCCAGCCAGGACCAAGGTCTCCACTCTGTCCTGGCCCGAGACAGGCAGGCCTACCTTGGGATAGGTCTCAGGAGCCCAGGGCAGGCTGCGAACCTGCACACCCCCCACCACAGGACTGAGGCACCGGCTGGAGGACTTATCTCCACAAGTCAGTACGGTAAAGGCCGCAGTGCCTAGGAAAGTCTCTTTCCTGCTCTGGGCCTCAGTTTCCCCTCAGGGTAACAAAAACCTGGCCAAGGTGGCTCCAGAGAACCTCCCCAGCTCTGCCGGCTGACAAGATGGACCCCACGGATTTGGATGGGGCTGAAGAGGACCTCAGTTTGAAGGGTTCAATGTTTGACCAGCATCCTGGCAGACTGGTGACCAACGTGGGCATTAGAAACGCCCAGATCTTCCTGAAAAGTCCCAGCTTTGACTCCACCTGACTCAGTGCAACTTCGGGCCTGACCCATCACCTCCTTGAGCCTCAGTCTCCTCAGCTGTAAATGAGGACAGTGACAGCACCGACTTCACCTAGGTACCCCGAGTACTGCACAGGATGACACGTGTAAGGATCACGCAGGCAGTCAGCCCCTGACGGGCAGCCCGCTCAGCTCGGGATACGCAGGAGCCAGTGTTAGGATGGCTCGGTCTGTCAGGCTCCCAGCGGCACAGACTGACTTATTCCGGGAGGAGGAAGGGTGGCCATCTCTGAGAGCTTGCTTCCTGCGCAAACCCACACCGGGAAGCTTCAAGGAAGGAGATACAGAGGCCACAAGGAGCAGGCTTACTCCCGGATGGGCAGAGTTTCAACAGCTTCTATCTGTTCTGCGATATGGGGACTTTTACAAAACTAAACACGTATGGTATGTAGTAAGAGGAGAAAGTATCACTGGCAGTGCCTAACCCTTCCCAGCTTCCTCACTCTGCTTCTGGGGCTGCTCCCTGCAGCTGGAGTCAGGTGTAAGCCCTGGTCCCAAGCTGCCGCCCCCAAGGCCTGGTCTCTTCGCAGGGGCCCCCTCTCCCGGGCAACCTAGGGCAACCTATCCGCTACTCTTCAAGGGGAAATGCCAGAACACTCTTGGAAAATGAGGGCCATTGTACTGAAACAATAGGACCCCTCGATGGCTTCCTACCAAGGGATAAAAATATTTACAGGAAGAGAAAATGGTTCCCCCTACCACGGCCCACACCCCCACCCCCCGTGCACACACAGCGGGCTCTGCCGTGTCACAAAGCTATGCTCAGTGGGCTATATTTAGACAGGGACCTCCTCTCGACCCAGCTCTCAAATCTCCATCTTTTCTAGAAAGAAAGAGCAGACTGCTCTCCTGACACCCTGGTAAGACCCTTACTAATGAGATCCCAGGCCTCCAGTTTGGAGGCAGGTGCCCCCGACTCTCTGGGGCAGCGGGAGATCCGGGAAGGCCTTCCCAGCCCCCTACCCCCCCAAGTCCACCCCCAGATCCTGAGGCAGCCTGAAATGAGCGGCTGCTTGCGGGTTTGGGTTTTATTTTTAAGACTTTCAAATGGCAGAGTCGTGTTTCCATTGGAAGGCCAGCCGGAAATGAAACGGAACCGGACAGCCCAGGCAAAATGCTTTGGACTCTACAAAGCTCTCCAACGCTGCCGCTGGGAATCATCAACGGGTGGGGCGTGGCTAGAGCGCAGACCCCAGTTCCCGCTCCACCACCCACCACCCGCCGCCGCATGTCGCAGGCGTGGACATCAGTATAACCCCTCAGAATGAGGCCCTGCCAGCTAGATGAGCTGCGCCCACACAAAACACCTGCCATTTTTATCATCATTTCTGGGTTGTTGTTTTCTTTTTACTATTACCATTGTCATTGTATTATTTCTATTCTTTCTAATAAAAACATTTGATGTTATTATGATGACAATTAGGATTATTTCTATTAAGATATTATCATGCTTTACCACAATGGCCGTTTTCCGGAGTGGCAAAATGGGACCTCAAATCCCTGCTTTTCAGGGATTTTAGGTGCTTTCATTTTTCTCCTCTTATGTGTTACTTCAGTTCTCCTACTATGAACATTAAAGGCATTACTAGGGGCGCCTGGGCAGTTAAGCAGTGACTCTTAGTTTCGCCTCAGGTCATGATCTCACAGTTCTGTGAGTTTGAGCCCCACATCGGGCTCTGTGCTGACAGCGCAGAGCCTGCTTGGGATTCTGTCTCCCTCTCTCCCTGCCCCTCCCCCACTTGCTCTATAAGTCTCTCAAAATAAACTTAAAATAAAGGCGTTACTAAGGGTCTTTTTCATGCACAGCGAGTCTCATGCCTAGCACTGTCAGAGACCACCACTTCTAAAATTTTTTTTTAATGTTTTTGAGAGAGAGCGCGTGCACCTGTGCGCACGTGAGCGGGGAGGGGCAGAGAGAGGGAGGCACATAAATACAAGCAGACTCCAGGCTCCGAGCTGTCAGCACAGAGCTCAACTCGGGGCTTGAACTCATGAACTCATGACATCATGACCGGAGCTGAAGTCGGACACTTAACTGACGGAGCCACTCAGGCGCCCCCAGAGGCCACTGCTGCTATCTTGAGTTACCGGGACCCAGCTCTGCCCACCGAGAGCAGCTCACCTGGCCTTTCCTACCACAAAAGTGTGTGCGCCTACCGGACACCCAGTCCAGGCCACACCTCCGGGCACCACTGCCGTCTGTTGTCGCCAGGCGGGGAGGTGGCCGCGACACCAAGGGCCCAGACGACCTTTTCTGGACCTACACACAAAGGGTCACGTGATGCTCTCCCCTGGCCTGCCCTCCAGGAAACCGGAACCTGGCTGGGGTCCTGCCTCCACCATCCTGGACAAGCCACTGAAAGGTCCCACGGAGGCCTCTGCAGGCGCTGCTCCCGCAGTCTGATGGTCTCTCCTAGCAAGTCCTCAGGGAGATGGCCCTTCTTCCAAGAAGCCCTTGTAGGGCCCCCTGACGAGGTCAGATCGCGCCCCCCCCAGTCTGAGTTCACCCTGTCCTCTCCGGCACCCAGTCTGTCATGTAAATGATGTTTTATTGTCTCCCTGTCTGTGGGATGAGTGAGGACAGCGTGGCCCCTCACCTGCCCTGGCTCTGTCTCTGTGGTGCGAGCCTGCCTGTCTTCTTTCGGGGAACTCCCTCCACGTCATCAGCAGCCATCTTCCCCCCCCCCCCCAATCCCCCTCCTGCTGAGAAACCACCACAGGGTAACACATCCTGAAAGCCAGGTCAAGTGAGCCAGCCTCGCATACTTTCCACCACTTGGGTTTGGGGGAGGGTGGGGAGAGGAAGGAAACAACCCTGACCCTCCTGGTCCAGGGCCTTCTCAGGCTCTTCTTTCTGTTCTGCCACCTCAGCGGGGCCCATACCAGTCCCCTTCCGCAAAATCCGAATCCCGTCTGGCCTCAGAAGGCCCACGAAATCCCCACCCCCTCCCAGCCCGCGGTGGCTGTTCTGAGTGTCGTTTCACACACGGAGAAACTGAGGCTCGGGAAGGTGAGGCCACGGGCTGGAGGCTCCCCAGCAGGTGTGCACTCACACCCCTCAGGAACCCCACCTGCTCCCCTCATTCTCTCCCGGAGCCCTCAGCATGGCCCTCTGAGGACGCACCCACCTGTCAGGTGAGGAGACGGAGCCCTGAGGGCTGACTGGACCGCCCAAGCCACCCACTACCAAGAGGCTCTGGCCCCCGCGCCCCGAGTTCTCTCCCGCCAGACCCCCACCCTCTTCTGCCACTCCGTCTCGGAACCCCGAAGCCCACGTACAGGCTGAGCCGGGCAGCCCAGGCGAGGCCAACAGGCCTGGGGGGGGGGGGTTGAGGTGACCAAGGGCAACTTTGGAGCCCACCAAGCATGGAGTTCAGCCACTAAGGACCTGAGCACCCGCAGTGGGGTTGCCTGGCTGACCCGCTTTGGACCCCACTCCCAGGGGGGAGCTGATCCAGTTCCCCAGAGGGAAGCTGGGGGGGCACCCTGTCCAGGGGCCGGCGGCCAGGGTAAGGAGCCTCCTGGCTACTGCCTGGCCACTCCAGGGCCAGGCCACCTGCAGAGGAGGTGGAGCTGCCACCCTTCCTGCCGGTCACCCTTCCCTCTGCCACCCCTTGGCCATCCAGGGGACAGAGGAGGAAGGTCACTGAAAGAGAAAGCCCTGGGTTTCCCTGGGCCGAGTCAGGGCCCCCTGGACCACCCCCGGAGAAGCTTCTCGCCCCACCGGCTCAGGCCTGAGACCGCTGGCGTCCAGCTAGGCACTCACCCCCGCCTGTGTTCTGACATTCCCTCGCCTCCCCTGTGCCCATCCCACTCCCAGCCCCACACGGAGCCCAGTCACAGGGTCCCCGTCCCCAGGAGGATTTGTTTGCCTCCTTCGGTCCATGCTCACCCGTGGGCCGGAGCCACACACTTTCCAGGCTCTCAGTCGACAAATATTTACTGGGCAAACACGATCCTGCTAACAGCAGGATAATGACAAGGCTGGGGATGCTGGCCTACCAGCCGGCGCTCCCCGGGCACCTTCCCTGCTCCAGGCGCCCGGCGGACTCTCACCTTTAATCCTGACCACCGCCCTGTGCAGGTGTTCTCATCCCATTTCACAGGTGAGTAAACTGAGGCTCCACGAGGCAAGGTGATTTGCTCACAGGCACTCGGCCTTGAAGAGCAGCAGCTGGGCTTGAACCCAGGCCTGTTAAGAGGACTCCAGAGCCCCATCCTCACCAACAGACGGGTCTCACCGGGTTACACACCTATTCAGAAGCTAGGTGGGGACCCTAGGGACCATCAAGGCAACAATGGTAAACTGAGGCCCAGGGACGTGAAACCACTGGCTCAAGCCACATCAGGACCCACCCTGACCCCAGCTCGGCACCTCTCACCTTGCGCCAGAGCAGCTGGGCCTGCGGCGCCCCGGTGCCCTCGATCTCGTGGCGCATGCTGTTGAAGAGGGCCACACCATACTGGTCCTCATAGAAACGGAGGAACGCCGTCAGGATCTTCCCGGTTTTCTCTGAAAGGGAACAGCAAACAGGCCTGTGAGGTCCGCACGGTTACCGGCAGCCGCCCAGCCCTGCCCCGGGGAGGGGCGCCAGCCCAGCTCCAGATTCCTGCCCGTAAAACTGTTTGCGCAGACTCCGCGCTTTCACCTGTGCCGCGCTTCTGACCCGCGGTGGACGCGCGGCGGTGAACTTGGAGACGGGAAGACGGGCGACGACTGAGACAGAGAAATCGCCAAAGAGAACACACAAGAAACCAGCAGAGAAGGGGAAACAGCTGAGCCTCCCAATCATCAAGCAGATGCAACGAAGATTCCACTCTTCCCCCTCCGTCCCCGGGGTCAGACCAGTCAGGGTGTGGAGAAGCAAGCACCGTAACTCAGAGCCGTGGGTGCTGGAAATCGGGGCGGCCTTTTGGGCGTGGGGGGGGGGGGGTGACTGCCGGCTGCACGTACAATTTTAAGGGTGCGTGCGGTTCCCCGGATGCCGGGCTCATCCTCTGGGAATTACCCACCAGCCCCTCACGGAAGGGCAGCTCCAGTATAATTAGCGGAAACAGGCCAGGTGCGCATGCGTGGAGACGGACTCACCAGGCCAGTGCACGTGGACAGGAAGAGGGTGGGGGACCTATGGGTACCCCCAGAGAGGGAAGGTGTCCACCCTTGGCCACGTGAAGAAAAGAGAGTTACAGAATCACGTGTTAAGTATTACCTGCTTTAAAACTACCCCCGTCTGTGCCTATAAGTTATTTATGCTCGGAGATGGAGGAAAAGGTCCAGAAGGCAGCACTCCTGACCCTGACCGTTCTGGGTGGGACCTCAGGGTGTGGGAATAGGAGCGCCTAGTGAATTGCATTTTCTGCTTTATTCACGTTTATAGCGTTTGAATTATTTACCAACCATGAGTCCTTCCACAATAAAAAAAAAAAATAAACATTCAAAAATGAACGCCTCCACCAAGTTAACCCACCTTTTGGCTTTCACTGGCCATTTGCTTCTCCCCGCTGCTCAAGCAGTTTCTGAGCAGAGGAGGCAACCATCACGGCCTCCAAAGCTCACCCAGCACACCTCAGACGCTCAGGAATGGCACCGCTAGGCCACCCTGTTTGCAGATGAAGAAACTGAGGCCCAGGGAGGGTGGTGACTCCTAACAAAGCAGCCTTCTCCTTGGGAGCTACTTCCTGGTCCTGAAAAGCCGTGGCTCCCCCATCTGGGCCTCTGTTCCCTGCACACTGGCCTGGCCTCAATGGTGGGTGAGTACGAGTCCAGTCTTGGTGACAGATCCACCACTGACAGTCTTGGATTCCCGGTCCTGGGGCACCTGGGTGGGTTTAGTCAGTCAAGCACCCGACTTCAACTCGGGTCACGGTCTCGCAGTTCGTGACTTTGAGCCCCGCATCGAGCTCTCTGCTGTCAGTGCAGAGCCCGCTGTGGATCCTCTGTCCCCCTCTCTCTCTGCCCCGCCCCGCTCTCATGCATGCACATGCACTGCACTCTTTCTCTCAAAAGTAAGTTGGGGTGCCTGGGTGGCTCGCTCAGTTGAGTGTCACGGCTCATGAGATCATGATCTCATGGTTAGGGAGTTTGAGCCCTACATCGGGCTAACTGCTCTCGGTACAGAGCCCACTTCAGATCCTCTGGCCCCCTCTCTCTCTCTGCCCCTCCCCTGCTCACACGTTCTCTCTCTCAAATAAAAAAACTTTTTTTAAAATAAAATCGGGGCGCCTGGGTGGCTTAGTCGGTTAAGCGTCCGACTTTCGCTTAGGTCATGATCTCGCGGTTCGTGGGTTCGAGCCCCGCGTCGGGCTCTGTGCTGACTGCCAGCTCAGAGCCTGGAGCCTCTTTCGGTCTGTGACTCCCTCTCTCTCTGACCCTCCCCTGCTCACGCTGTCTCTCTCTCCTAGAAATAAATAAAACATAAAAAAAATTAAAAAAAAATAAAATAAAATAAAATAAAATCAATAGGGGTGACTGGGTGGCTCAGTTGGTTATGTGTCCAACTTCGGCTTAGGTCATGATCTCACAGTTGGTGGGTTTGAGTCCTACACCAGGCTCTGTGCTGACAGCTCAGAGCCTGGATCCTGCTTCAGATTCTGTGCCTCCCTCTCTCTCTCTGCCCCTTCCCAGCTCACGCTTTGTCTCTCTCTCTCTTTCTCAAAAATAAATAAAAACATCTAAAAATTTTTAAATGTTTTTTAATAAAGTATATATTAAAAAAGAAAAAGAAAATGAAGAATTGGTCCTTTCTCAAATAAGGGGCTGACATGACCAACCCCCCTCCGCACCCCCCGCCCAGTACCAAGAACACCCAGCTAGCTCATCATTTCATTGAATCCTCTTAATAGCCTTGTGAGGTAAGACTGGTGTTATTCCCATTTTCCAGAAAAGCTGAGACCCAGAGAGGTTCAGTCACTGGCACAAAGTCATGCAGCAAGTGGGTGGTGGATTTGAGATGCAGTCTTGGGGCCCAGCTAGAGGGGTGGGGGGCACTGGCTACTGAAAGCATGTGCCACACCCCCACCCCAGGTCTGGGGCAGGCTCACTCCCTCTACGCCCTCTGGAGGCAGCTCAGCCTGAGGTCCCCTCTCCAGAGACCCTGCCTGTGGTCGGTCCCCTTGCCTGGAATGAGGTCGTGGCTGTCCAGATTCTGATCTAGGGAGAGGAAGAGGGGAACAAATGAGGAATTTGCTTTGAATGCCCATTTTTTAAAAGCCATAAACAAACCAGAACTCTCTCAAAGACCATGGGAATTGTTTTGAAAAATGATGAGGTCGGATAGGGAGGGGTGAGGGGAGCAGGCGATGAATTGGAGCCAAAGAGAGAAAAGGGGACCTCAGATGACGATGATATTGATATATCACCACCATCATCACCATCATCACCATCATGGCTACCACTTACTGAGCATGAATCCAAGCCAGTGGGTGGGCGTGTTTTACGTGCCAGATGCCAGAGAATCCTCATCAAACCCTAGGGAGTCAGGGCTAGCATTTCCCCATTTTAGGGAGGAGGAGGAGGCTGGCGGCCCCAGGACTGGAGAGCCAGGCTCCCAGCCACCAAGTCATGCAGCCTCAGCCCAGGGTTTTGTCCCCGCTCTGCCCAAAGCAGCCAAATGCCCAACAAGCACTCTACCAACACGCGAGATCTCGAAGGTCCTTCAGCCATGGCTCTGGGGGCCTGACCAGCCCCTGGTATGCCCAGGCTCAGAGCATTATTTCCAGAAGGGTCGAGAGCATTATTTCCAGAAGGGTCAGAATCCACCTGACCCTTAGGAAGCCAAGCCCAGCAGGAAACTGCTGTCCTGTGTCAGAACTCGAACCCAGGACTGCCTAACTCACAGCATGCGCTCAGCAAAATCCAGATACTGCATCCAAGCAGGGGGTGGCCTTCTAAGGCCCTGGGGCTGGACTGGGACAGGAAGGGCAAGGCATCATCCCTTGAGGTGTGTCCAGGCCCTGACTGTGGGGAAGGGGGTTGCTGTGGGTTGAAGAGGAAGCCGGGGAGGCTGTGGAAGTGAAGACCAGAACAAGGTGACCCTGAACAAGACAGAAGGTAAAGAGGAAGCTGACGGGCTTGAAGTGTCTGGGCTGAGAAGGGCCAGGTGGGATCGGGGGCAAGGAGAAAATCCATTGTCGCCCTCCCACGGGGATGAGGACAAGTTATCCACCCGACTATAAGACCAGGGTCCAGGGGTAGAGGGCTCGAGGACTAGGGCGGGGAGTCACCAGGCAGAGGGTGGAGAGGGGAGAAGGGATGGGCAGAGGTGGACAGAAAACGGGAGTATGAAAAGAGGGAGAGGCCCCAGGCACTCGGCACCCCCAAACAGACAGCAGCAGCCCTGACCCCAAATTACAGGCATGCCTCGCCGTCCAAACTCAAGAAGTAAATAGGCACTGGGGTGGCTCAGTCTGCTAAGCATCCAACTTTGAGCTCAGGTCATGATCTGGCCGTTCATGAGTTCGAGCCGTGCATCTGGCTCTCTGCTGTCGGAGCGCTTTGGATCCGCTTTCTCCCTCTCTCTCTGCCCCTCCCCCCTCTCAAACATAAATAAACATTATAGACCTGGATCTTTTCTCAGAGAAACCCTTTGCTACCTGAAATTCCAGAACCAAACAGATCACAGCATGGGTCTCTCACTACCCAAACTTGCTCTCCCAACTCTGGATCCAAATGGATTAGGATCTGAGGATTGACTGCACATCAGGGAAGGTGGCCCTGGCACCCTTCTGCACACCACTGGCTCCCCTCTGTTCCCCTCGCCATGGCCTGGCACAGGCAGATGCTGAGCAAAGGGCCAGTTACTGAGCGCCTCCTCTGTGCCAGGCCCCGCAGGACTGGGGAAGCCGCTGGGCCAGGGGCAGGGGTGGGGGTGACGTCATTCCTCGAGGGGTTAAGGACTAAAGAAGGGTCCCAGGCAGTGCCAGGAAGCTGGGTGTGCTCGGCCTAACTCTGGTCAAGGAAGGGTTAAAGAGGGAACACTTGGAGGGGGCGCATGGAAGGAGCAGGGCGCCAGGGTGGCTTCTTGGCAAGGGCAGCCCCAAGCACATTCTTTTTTTTTTTTTTTTTTTTTACGCTTTATTTATTTTGAGAGACAGGGTGAGCAGGGGAGGATCAGAGAGAGAGAGGGAGACACAGAATCCAAAACAGGCCCCAGGCTCTGAGCTTGCTGTCAACACAGAGCCCGACGTGGGGCTCGAACCCACGAACCCTGAGATCATGCCCTGAGCCGAAGCCGGATGCTTAACCAATTGAGCCACCCAGGCACCCCCCAAGCACATTCTTGAGAGCCATCCTAAGACAGCCTGGAAGGACCCACCTCGTGCTTGGTACAGAGGCAGGGCCACAGGAAGGCAGCGCTGTAGGGGGCGTAGGATCTGGGGATGGAAAGACCTCAGAGAACCAGGAGGGATGGGGGCCAGTCCCCTCCTGGGAGAAAGGGCTCACGGGGGAAAAAACCCCAAACAGGGTCCCCAGCGGCCTGCCTTCCCCCTGCTGGAGGGAAACCCGGACGGGCAGCCGCGGCCGCCGTGGATGCTCCTCCTGCCCGCTGAGCTCCGGGGTCATGGCCCAGCCCCTTCCTCTAAGCGTCGCTCGGCACCCCCTTTCTTCCCTTCCGGCCACCCTCCAGTAGCTGCCTCCCTGGAGCTGCCGCACGGATTTTACAGTTCAAACCCCCAGCCCAAGTGTCTGTGGCTGGTCCCCAGGCCTCAGGTGCTCGTCTCTCCTCCACACCTGCCCGCACCAGCTCTTCCCGCCTCCTCTCGTGGCTTCTGGAGACACGGCCGAGGCCAAGGCTCACCATCCCTCCCACCCAAGGACCCCGGGGGTCCCAGACTCAGGAATGGCTGGGAGGTACAGAGACGCTGGCATGGGGCAGTCTGAGGGCGTGTGCCGGTCTCGCCACCTTCCTCATTTTCTCGTCCATCCTCCCCCCTGAGCTGACTCAGCCTCGGTGTTGTGGCAGGAGGAGGCCCAGGGCGGGGACTGACAAAGCCTGCCCCCCAGCCCCAGGCTCCCAGCCTCCTCCCAGGAGCCCCACCCCGCCAGCCCCCAGCCCCGAAAGCCACTTGGCCCTCTCAGAGCCTCAAGCTGGGAAGGGAAGGGATGTCCATATCCTTCTGAGGACTGGCCGCAAACCCCAGGAGGGTGGGCCTGGCACAAGCAGGTGCCGTTAGATGAGCAGTGGAACAAGATGGCCCCGGAAGTGTATGGCTCAAGGCCTCCCTAAATGTTACTACTATGTTACTACTAATCATAACAGTGCCCAGCTTATAACCACAATGATTAAGAGACTGAAATTTTTATTAGCAGGTATAATTTTTATAGATTGAAAAGAATCCAGTAAAGGCTTCTTTCAAAAAAAGAACCAGGTCAAGAATCACAGAATAATCATGATAATGATGGTGTGTCTTCAGCAGACAGGCCACTGGGAGGAAGGAGGGGCTCAGGAAAAGGTAAGGGGGTGGGAAAGCCCGGCCAGGTGTGCGCAAGGAGCACCCAGGTACCCTGGTTCCCACCCGACCTTGGAGAGGTTCCCTTGGCATAACCCTCAGCCTCTGCTAGTGCCGAGTCCATCGCTGCCCACCCAGTGCCCCTCTGCCAGCATACCCCGCAGGATGAGGCGGTACGCTCGCCCCACTCAGACTCAGGGTCCAACGCACACACTCAGATTCTTCAAATGGCCCCAGAGGTGAATAGAACCCCCCACTCAACAGGTGTACAAACCAATGCTCATGAGAAGCTCTCACTTACGGGGTCCCAATTCCCTCATTAGCCCATGAATCCCGGGAGTGGACCAAGTGTCCCATTCTGCACCCAGACACCACTGCGCTCTGGGGCCTCAAGGGGACTTGATTTCCACATCACATCTGCACCACGAGAGTAGTGGGCTCCATCTGGCTCAGGACGTGCGGGCCAGGGTGAAACACACACACGTGTGCGCTCTCTCTCGCTCACTCTCTCTCTTTTTCGGCTTGTTTGGAGTGAAGACTTGCAGCCAGCTGATGGCATAAGGGCTCTGACATCTGTATCTCTGTGGATCTTACATGACTCTGCCCTCCACGTGACCTGAACCCTGCGTCCAAGGGCTACACCGTTTGGGACCATCAAGAGTGACCCAGAGGGGCGCCTGTGTGGCTCAGTCAGTTAAGCATCTTGGTTTTGGCTCAGGTGCGGTTCTCAAAGTTCAGGAGTTCAAGCCCTGCATTGAGCGCTGCGCTGCTAGCACAGAGCCTGCTTGTGATTCTCTCTTTCTCCCTCTTTCTCTCTGCCCTTCCCCTGCTGGTGCGCTTGCACTCTCTCACTCTCTCTCAAAACAAATAAACTGTAAAAAGAAAGACCTGGAGCCACCCCCTTCCCATCCAGGCCTCTTAACTCTAGAATCCCCAGAGTTTACCAGATGTGCCTATCACTAAATACTTATGCATGTTCCACAGCTCATTGAACCCAGATACTGTTAACCCCACTTTACAGATAAGGAAACTGAGGCCCAGGGAGACCCAGTGAACTACTCAGACTTGCACAGCCCAGAAGGGGAAAGAGGTGGGTTTCAAAGCCCGTACGAAGCCCCCGCCCCACGAAGCCTCTTCATCCAACAGCCTCTCACATGGTCCCACAGGACAATTTCTAGTCCTGCCTTAAACTCTATCTCAGGGTCTTTGCCTGGTCCCAAGAGGCAGGCAAAGTGCACCTTACTATCCCCAATTTTACAGATGAAGAAACCGAGGTTCAGAGAGGCAAAGGGACTTTCCCAAGGTCACACAGTTGATGACTGTCAGAGTCGAGACTGAAGCCTGGGGTCTCCAGCCCCAATCTGGTCAGGGAAACCTCACACCCACTGGATCCTTAATTGTCCATCTCCTCTGGGCCTTCACTGCCCTACCTGTAAAATGGGTGGGTAGGTCCCTGTTGGCTCAGCTGATCTAAAATCTCAATAATGCCATCCATCATCAGTGTTGCTCTGGCCCCAGGAGCTGACCAAGATGCTGGCCTCAGCACCTCCTCTGAGCTGCTGGTGAGTCAGTTCTGAGTCTGAGCACAGGCCCCTCAGGCTGGACAGAAGGACTGGGAGGGAAGGCAGGGGCGGGGTTCAGCATCAACCCTCCCTGTGTACAACATGGGCTCTGGGTTCAAGTCCTGGCTCTGCCACCTACTAGCTGTGTGGCCTTGGCCAAGGCACTTCCTCTCCCTGAGCCTCTGTTTCTAAATGGCACAACAGTATCTGCCTGATGGGGTTATAAGAAAATCAAGATCAGGGGCACCTGAGTGGCACAATCGGTTAATCATCCAACTTTAGCTTAGGTCATGATCTTGGAGTTTGTGAGTTTGAAGCCCCACATCAGGCTCGCTGATGTCAGAGCAGAGCCCCTTCAGATCCTCGGTCCTCCTCTATCTGTCCCTCCCTGGCTCATTTTCATTCTCACTCGCTCTCTCTCCCTCTCTCTCATTCAAAAATAAATTAAAAACATTAAAAAAAAGATCAAGAGGGGCGCCTGGGTGACTTAGTCGGTTAAGCGTCCGACTTTCGCTTAGGTCATGATCTTGCAGTTCGTGGGTTCTGGCCCCGCGTCGGGCTCTGTGCTGACTGCCAGCTCAGAGCCTGGAGCCTGTTTCAGTCTGTGACTCCCTCTCTCTCTGACCCTCCCCTGCTCACGCTGTCTCTCTCTCTCTCTCTCTCTCCTAGAAATAAAAAAAAAAAAAAAAGATCAAGATCAATGAGCTAATGGGCATAAAGCACTTCACCCTGGCAAAGAGGCGGCATGTTAACAGGGGCTCCTATAAAATGCCTCTTGTCCAAGCTTCCCCTAACCCAGGGAGAGGCCCTTGAAACACCCCTGGCCCAGCCCAGCCCCAGGCCCAGCACCAACAGTAGCCAAGGCAACCGGAAGAACGTTAATCTCTGATTTTCCAAAGTGACAACGTTACGGGTCACACTGCTTCCTGCACTCAGAAAGCAGGGGCTGGGTGAGAATGTGGGAGCCCCCAGAGTGGCCTGCAGTCCTCTGCCAACTCTGGGGGGCTGGGGGACTCAGCCCACTGTGCAGATGGCAAAACTGAGGCTCAGAGAGGAGAAGGGGCTCACGTTGCTGACGATGAGGGAAAGGAGTGCAGGGGTGCCCCAGAGAACCTCGAATGCCTTCTCCTGGCCCTCCCAAAGCCTGACACATGTCATGCCAGGTCATCCCCCCCAATCCTGGACTCAACCCGGCGTCTCATTTCAGATGAAGAGAACTGGGATCCCTGCCAAGTCCTTCAGCTGGGGAGCAGCAGACGCAAGATCTGAGCCCAGGCCCGGGGCCCCCTCACACTGACTGCGGGGTCCCAGGATGAAGGGGGCCATCTCCAGCTGGGACCATGTCAGCCTCGTGCCAGCCACGGGGGCTTCACGCTGGTCGCAGCCCTGGTTTGGCCCGGGCTGAGAGCAATGCGCCAGACCTGTTCCCGGCTCATCCGGTCCCTCCAGCGGGCCCCAGGGACACACCTCACCCACGAGGCCCGTCCCGGTTTCAGGGCTGAAAGAGATTTGCCCACTGAAACCAGGCAGGCGGCACCCTGTAGGGCAGGGCAGGCCCGGAACTTGCCTACCTGGTTCCCAGAGCGCTGGAGAGAAGGCCCAGGGTGGAGAGGCAGAGGAGGCAGCCAGGGACTCAGTTTCCCTGGGTCATAGAGCTGCCCAATGTACCGCCGTCTCCATCATCCGCCCAGGAGAGCAGGGTAGTTTATGGTCCAGAGAGGTGGCAACACTCCCCTGGGGTCACTCAGCCTATATCGACAGGGCTGGGTTGGCAGCATGCCAAGCGCCCAGCCCAGGGCCCTTCTGCTGGGCCACTCTACTGTCACTATGAACACGTACTAGCAACAGCCAAGTCTCCAGCACCCCCTCTGCACCCAGCACAGGGCTGCACGTTCACACGTGTTATTTCATGCGCTGTCCCCACTTTACAGAGGAAGACGCTGAGATCCAGAGAGGTTAAGTGACTTATCTGGAGACACGTGGCTTGTAAACAACAGGAACCCGGGAGAGCCGGAGTCTAACACAGAACCAAAGTTTGGGCAAACCCCTCTTACCCCCACCTGCAAGCCTCCGGGAGCTGGTTCCGCCCTGTGGGTGGCTGCTGTCAGAAAGGCTGACATGGCTCCCACTCAGAACCTGTAATCAGGGGGAAAGGCAGGAAGAGGAGGTAATGACAGGCTCCACTGGCCAGCAGAGGAGGGGGACTGGCAGGCCGCCCATGAGGAGAGCCTGAACTTGAACTAGTGGCTGGGACCCTGCAGAGCCAAAGCCAGGAGGGGGTTAAGTCAGCTGAGTGTCCCCCCCCCCCACCAGCCAATTCTTGTTCAGAAGAGACAGCAGCCAGAAAGGGTGAGGGACTGATCCAAAGTCACCCTACAAATACCCCCTGAAAAATGGGTTTGCTCAGAGCACCTGTATAGCAGCAACAGGCCCCTGGGACCCCACTTCTGGGCCCAAGAGGATTCCCACGCCAGCCATGTCCTATGCCCCAGCGCAAGGTCATCAGGGTAAGGTGGACCTCGTAGCTGACTGGGGGACAGTCAAGAGGCCAGCACAGCTGAGCCCGGACTGTGCCACTGGTCAATGCCCCCAAGCCATGCCAATCCCATCCTATGTCCCGGCCTCCAAATTTCTACCCTTTTCCACTGCTGGCTCCTTCGGATCCTTTGCTTACAGCAAGGAGCATTGTTACAACTCTCCCCTGAACCTTCTTGGCTCAACAACTTTCCATGGCTCCCACTGCCTTTGGGACAAAGACTGAACTCTTTAGAAGGCTCCCAGGCTCCTGCATACTCTTCCTTGCCATGGGAATCTCCAGGTCAGGAACACTCCTTCTCCCTCCTCTGCGGGGGTGCCCATTTCTCAGCCCCCACTGCACCACTCCCTCCCCCAGGATGCCCCCAGGCCAGTGGGTGTCCCCCATTTATTCCCATAGCCCCCTCCCCCATTGATCCCACAGTGGGTAGAGGCCTGTTTCCTTGCTGGACTCCTCCAGGCAGTACCCACCACATCTGGGACAGGGCCTAGTGCATAGTAGGAAGCTCGGAGCAAGAAGCCAGAGGCAGCAATCTAGAGCCAGGGCTGCCCGGGGCACAGGGCCACCCTTGTTGAGCAATAAGGCTCCCCACACACCCCAGAGATTCCTCAGCACAGAGCGGGAGGCTTATGCCCAACCCAGGGGCTGTGGCCAGGTCCCAGAAATGAGAGGATGCGTATAACACCTTCCTTCTTACTCGGGGAGGTGGCTGCCACCCACGAGGTGCCCTCCCTGGCGGCCTCAGCTGCCCTGAAGGGACCCTCTGCTGGTCACCCCTTCCCTGGAGCCAGTTATTAACAAGGAAAAATCTCTCCCCATAAATACAGCAGCTCACGGCATGCCAAGGCCCGATCGTGGCAACTATCTGACAATGTGCCAGCTCTGTGCAAGGGGCTCTATTGAGGAGGGCCAAACGGCCCCGGGAGGGAATATCTGCATTACCCCAGTGGACAGAGGAGGGAAGGAAGCATCGGGCAGGTAAGGAGCCTCCTCGGCATCACCCAGCTGGTAAGGCACAACGCTGACTGCTGACACCCAGCTTCCTCGGCAGGGGCATTAATGCACTTGACACCAGGCCCCTGGCAGCTCCCCCAGGAGGCGGGTATGGGTATCACTCCCACCGAGGAATCAGAGGGTGTGAGGCCCAGGGACTTGTCTGTCCAAAGTTAGCCAGCTGTCGGGGAGGAGCCTGAAGCCAGGCTGGGGCTTGAACCCCGGCTCCTAGGGCCGTGTAGACATGCAGGGCAGTCCTGCAAAGTGCTTCGGAGAGGCTCCGACGGGGTTCCGATACCCCAGGAAACCGGAGGCCCGCCCGGCACTGCATTATTGGCGCCCGCAGGGGGCCTGGCACACCACAGCCCGCAGACAGGACACTGAACCAGATCCAGGACCCACCAGGTTCTGAGCCCCATTTCCCTCCCCACAGCCCTACCCTGGTCATTTCCTACCCACCCCAGGCCCGCATCTCCACGCTTTCACCTGTGCTGTGCCCACTGGCAGGAGCCCCTCCCCCTCGTTTCCAGAGTTCAAAGTCTTAGCCAAAAAAAGAAAAACACAAAGTCTTAGCCAGACTTCCAGGCCCCATTTAAAGATCTCTCGGGGGTTGCCCATTTGCACATAATTATAATAATAATTGGGGCCTGAGCTGGGGCCTGCAGCACTTAGCCCACCGCCAGGCACAGAGGCAGCTCCCATATATGCTAACAATCATCGTAGACATTATTTAACTCTCACCCAGATTTGCTCTTTAACCCACTTTTGTAGATGAGGCTCAGGGAGGTTAAGTGACTTGCCCAGTGTCGCACAGGTTAAGAGGGAAATTGTGACCTGAGGCCAAACCAGCCACTGTCCACTGCGCTATCCCAATACCTAAAACGGTGCTGAGACAGAGAAAGAGCTCACAAACATTTGTACTCTCTGTCAGGACGTTCCCCACTCACCTGGCAGCCGCCCAGGTCAGCAGGGGCACCTCGTTCCCTTCTGTATCCCAAGCGCCTCGTGGGGCACTGGCTTGGGGAGAAAAAAGTGGTTTCTCACAGAAGCAGATGTGTTAGGGGCCCAAGCTTGAAGCTAGAAGCAAACCCTGAGCTCAGAACGGCCTCTCTGGGCCTCAGTTTCCTTGTCGGTAAAATGGGCATAATGTGATAATTTTTTCTCCCTCACACACACACCTCACTCGATGTTGAGGGGTCCTCAGGAGATGCTGGCTCTTTTCATTAATAGTCAAAGGGCTGGGTGAGCAATATGAAAGTACATTACTGATATCTTAACCTTTGGCACCAGTAGAAACCCTGCCCTGGAGTGTCCCCTTATTAATGGGCCAGTGACATATGCTTACAACAGGCCACTGGACCTGGGCAGGGCCCTCTGAGATGAAGTCCAAGTTCTTGATGGGCCAGATGGGGAAGCTGAGGCTGCGGGAATAGGAAAGAAGAAACCTTGTGAGAACAGGGTGAAAAGAAAGAAGTCGGGGGGGGGGGGGCGTGCGGAATTCAGTACCCAGGAGAGAACCGGCTCTGGTGTGGGGTTCTCCAGCCTGGAACATTCTCTCAGAGCCCCACCTCAGCCTGGCCATCTCCTCTTCCTCCCCTTCAGGCTCAAACATCACCTCCCCGAAACCCGAAACAGGTCCAGTGCCCGCAGCCCCCACTTCTCCGTGGCCCTCTTCCCACCTACAATTGCTGCCTCACCATGAAAGGCCCCTTCGACCCGACTCCCCAGACAGAGCCCTTGTTCTGGCCGTACGTGCCCGATAAACAAGTGCTGAGTGGGGAAGGCCACCCCCAGAGGGAAGGCCATCGAGTTTCAGGTGCCCAAATGGCTGTCGTGGGCCCAAACAGGAGGCTGCAGAGGGCACAGGCTGCCTGGGGCTCCCCGTTGCAAAGGCAGCTTTGGGACAGGGCGGTGGGGTTTCTCACAAAGCTGCCTTTAAAGCTCTTCTCTGTTGGCAAATATTTAACCAAGGTTCAGGGACCCAGGTCTGCTGGGGAAGAGCGTGCAGGAGGGCCTGAGGAGGGAGGCAGGTGGCTGAAGGGGGGCCCCAGAGAAATGCCAGAAAGAAAAGAAGGCAGGCTGAAGACCCGCCCACCCGGGACTGCCCTTTCCTTTATACCTCCGGCAGCCTGGTGGGAGGAAGTCGATTCCCATCTTGACACAAACAGGGAAACAAAAGCCCTCTCATCCCCTCCGGGGCCCTCCCTCCCCGCCTGGCAGAACCGTACCCACAGCCCACAGTTGGCGGCTTGTTCTGGGAGCCCAGAACCCAGGAACGCAGAGCCAAGCTGCGGAGGGTGGAGAGGGGGTGCCAAGGCCACACCCCCCCACAGCCCCAGCCAGGGGAGGACCTGCCTCCACTCACCTCTACCCTAGGCCCACCGCAGGTGCCCCTGGCCTGTGCCTGCCTTGGGGGGCACAGCCCCTACTCCTGGGCTTCCCTGTGTCCTTCACCCGACCCCCCATGGCCAAGGTCACACCCCAGGCCATGACGAAAGGATCAAAGGGAGAGTCAAAGGCAGCCTGGAGGATCCCCAGAGGCTTCACATTGTGCACACCCCTGCTTCACCTCCCTGTCCCCCTCAGAAAGAGCCCTAGTTTGGGAACCAGACAGGTGCCAGCAAAGCCCAGCTCCGTGGTCCCGTGGCCTCGCCTCTGAGCGGGGGCAATCTCCTCTGTGCCCTGGGGATAACTGGCTTCTCTCAGGTGGCTGTTGTCAACAGGACAGCTGATCTGTGATGGTGATTTTGTCAGCCTCACGCCCACCCATCCCTGCTGACTTCTCAACAACATCCTTCGCCTCCATTCTCTTTTCTCATCCTCGCCACACCCACTGGAGCCTTCTAACCTGGGGCCAGGCCACCTGTCACAACCGCCCCAGGCCTGGGGGGCAGCACCCCCCCCATTTCCTCAACACATGCCCAAGGCTGGACTGGAGGCATAGGTGCTCAGCCTTGTCACACTCACTCACAGTGGTAGGTGCCCAGCGCCGGCCTGGACCCCGGTCCTCGACCTGTTTGAGAACCCGCCGCCGACTTTGCCCTCGGTGCCCAGACTGGAGTTGGTCCTTGAGACACCCAGGGAAACCTTCCTGACCGAGACCTTCCTCCATGACCACCTGGCAGCCAAAATCACTGCCCGACCCCTCCCCCATCGGCCACCAAGACGTAAGAGCTGAGGACACACCCAGCTTGAAATTCAGGTCCTCCATCAGCCTGCTCAGGGCCAACCAAAATGACTGCTGGGGGCAAAGCCAAAGTCAGGTGAGGGTCTTCGGGGCTCCACTGTCTTAGCCGAAGAAGGCTTTATGTTGCTCTCATTCATCAACCATGGAGCAGTGGGCATTCAGGAAGGAACTGGAAAAGCCCTTCTATCTAATGAGGGAGACAGACTACCAACAAAACCTACAATGAGCATGGTAAGCCCCCCAGTTGGGAGCAGCATGGGAAGTTTCCAGAACCCAGATGAGAGGCAGCTAACCTAGCCAGTGGAGTCAAGGAAGGCTTCCAGAAGGAAGTGGTACCTGAGACACGAAGAGGTGCTAAGTAGGTAGAGGAGGAGGACTGGGCCGGGAGAGTGTGCCAAGCAGAAGACACAGGAAATGCACAAATTCAGACCTTCGAGAAAGCATGAATCCATCCCACAAATATGTAGGAATACCATCTATGTCGAGAAAAGCACTTTCACAGAACACTGTGGTGTCAAGGTTCTGGAATCAGATCTCAATGCAAATACTAACTCCACCGGCTCCTTGGCTATAGAACTGTGGGCATGGGACTAATGCTCTCTGAACCTCAGTTTCCTCAGCTGTAAAATGGGAGGACCAGCAGTACCCACCTGGTCGGGTTCTCATATGGATTTGATGAAATGAGGAGATCTACAGAGCCTGACCAAATGGGGTCCTGTATTATCAATAACGGTCAATAACGGTGACTTCCAACGGAAAGAAGTTCCATCTGCCTGAGTGTTGATGGCCAGTTAATGAGTGTTCAGGTTGCCACTGGGGTCTTTCACAAGCCCAGGGGTCCCATGGTGTGGCCGCCCTGTGCAAATGGCAGTGTTCTGTAATGTGTTTCATGCCACAAGATGGGGGCCAGGAACGGGGAAACAGAACGATGGCCACTCAGTCCCTCAGTGGGCCCCTCAGAGGGATGGGGAGGTGACATGCTTGGGGTCCAATCTTTCCGGGCCCTCATCCCTCAGGAGTTAACTAATCAGAAAGGGGAAGCAGAGACAGAAATATCAGTGAAGATTCTGAAGGCAGCGACGCAACAGACCACACACCGCTAAACCTCAGCCAACCACAGCCCCCTCCGCTCCGTGGCACTGCCGGTGGGCAAACTCCTTGTCTGAACCTCCACTTCCCCCAGGGGGCCCCACAAGATGGACAAAGCTAAGGGACAAGCTGGTGCCTGGCTGGCTCAGTCAGAAGAGCGTACGACTCGCGATCTCAGGGTTACGAGTTTGCACCCCACATTGGATGTAGAGATTACTTAAAATTAAAGAAAAAAGACTGGAGGGGGTGGCGCCTGGGTGGCTCAGGCTGTTGAGCACCCGCCTCTTGGTTTTGGCTCAGGTCATGATCGCAGGGTCCTGGGACTGGACCGGTGTCAGGCTCCATGTTGGGCGTGGAGCCTGCTTGAGATTCTCTCTCTCTGTCTCTCTCTCCCTCTGTCCCCTCCACCCTCCCCCACCCCATGCACGTGCTCTTTCTCTCTCTCTCTCAAAATAAATGAAGGTAAAGTTTGAAAAAAAATAGTGTTTAAAGTTAAAGAAGAAGCTAGAAGGAAAAGTGCTTTGAAGTCCACAAGGCAAGACCAAGTATATCTCTTCTGGAATCTTTTATCTATACCTCTTTTTCTCTTTCTCTTTCTCTTTCTCTCTCTCTCATTTTTTTCCTACCTTACTGCATTAACTAAGACATTCAGATCAATGATAATGAAAATTACCTCCAGGGTTTCAACATCAAGTTTGCTCAGGCTTGCTCAGGATGTGACGAATGGCATATGAAGGGCCAGGTAGGGGCTGCTAGGGGGAGGGAGGGGGAGCTTAGTTCTTCTCCCCCAACAAAAGAGCTGGATAATTCCCTGGGGAAACAACTGCTGGGGACACCCAGCCATAGCCACATCCCAGAGCAACCGGAACCTGTTCTCAAGTGACCCACCAAAGACAAAACTCCAGGGGCGCCTGGGTGGCTTAGTCGGTTAAGCGTCCGACTTCGGCTCAGGTCATGATCTCGCGGTTCGTGGGTTCGAGCCCCGTGTTGGCCTCTGTGCTGACTGCCAGCTCAGAGCCTGGAGCCTGTTTCAGTCTGTGACTCCCTCTCTCACTGACCCTCCCCTGCTCACACTGTCTCTCTCTCTCTCTCTCCTAGAAATAAATAAAACATTAAAAAAAAAAAAAGACAAAACTCCAGAGAAGACTTTCTATCTCAGATGCCCAGGATGGGACCATTAACCCTAAGAGGGAGAGAGCTCCCTGTTACTGGAGGTGTGCAAGGAGGGGCTGGATGACCACAAGGAGGCTGTAGAAGATTCTGCCCCAGGAGGAAGATTAACAGTAAAAACACAAACTTTGGGACCAGACAGACAAGCTCTGCTACCGACTGTGACTTCCCAAGCCTCAGTTTCTTTATCAGAAAAACAGGGAGAAGAGCACACAGGGGGCTCAGTCGGTTAAGCGTCTGGCTCTTGGTTTTGGCTCAGGTCATGATCTCACGGTTCATGAGTCTAAGTCCCCTGTCGGGCTCTGCACCCATGGTGTAGAGCCTGCTTGGGATTCTTTCTCCCCCTCTCTCTGCCCCTCCCCTGCACACACATGAGTGCATCTTCTCTCCCTCTCCCTCTCTCAAAATAAATAAACTTTTAAAAAAATAAAAATAAGAAAAATACAACAGGGAGAAAAATAATACACACCTCGATGAGTAGTTGTGGGAGCAAAGGCAGACAACGCATGCCAAGTGCTTGGCACTCTGCCGGCTGTTGGTAAGAGCCTGATAAGTGCCAGCTGCTGTTCCAATACGAACCAATCACTAATAAGTGCCAGTTACTGGGGCCCAGCCTTACCGGAAAAGGGCTGAATAAACTCAGAGTCACAAATCCCACCCACTGTATTAGCCCTATACCCTCCGATACCAACATCCTTTTCACCAAGCCCAAGGCAGGCTCTTCCCAAGCCTCCTTGGGCCCCAGAATCCCCCCTGCCCGTCCGTCTCTCTCACACACACGCACGCACGCACACACTCCATGGGCTGCCTCCCCGGGTCCTGATCACAAGTGAGCTGGGGGCAGGGGGAGGGCTTCTGCCTCCTCAAAGCCAGGGAGGGAGACAAAAGGAGACAAGGGTGGGGACAGGGCTGGTGGGGGGGGGGGGCGGGGGGGAGGAGGAAGATGAGCCAATATGAAAATTTACTCATGTGCTTGCTGCTGGGCCAGAAGGAAACCCAATCCCGGGCTGGAATGCCCGGACCCTCAGCATGAAGAGGCTTTATGCAGATAGAAGTTGGAAAACTTATTCAAATAACAAGCCTCCTGTGGCCTCTGCCCCTGAGCCAGCAGAGGACCTGCCCCACCCTTGGGTCACCAGCTGCAAGTCTCCTCGGACTCCAAAGGGGGCCGGAGGGGGGTGGGGTGAGGACAAATCCCCTCGGAGGCCCTGCCAGCCTCACATTCCTTGTTCCAGGTGCCTGTGTGACCCCCCCCCCCCATTGTGCTTCATGGGAAACTCTGCCCTCGGCCAAAAGGGCTAAGTTCTCTGTCTGCTTTTCCTGGGGATCCCTTAGGGAGAGTGGGGACAGACTCACTGTCTTCCCTAGAGGCGATGAGTAGGCTCCAGGCAGGGATTCAGGGTTAAGGGTGGTGGGCCTCAAGGCCAGGCACCTGACTGCCACCTGACCTTGGGCAAGTCTCTCGCCCTTCCCGACTCTCCATCTTGTCTGTCCAGTGAAGAGGCTGGACTCCTTTGCACTGGACCCTCAAGACTCCAACACTCTCCAATTGTCACTTAAGAAAGTGCTCCCTCCCGGGCCACCTGGGTGGCTCAGTCGGTTGAGTGTCTGACTTCAGCTCAGGTCATGATCTCACGGTTCGTGAGTTTGAGCCCCGCATCGGGCTCTGTACTGACAGCTCAGAGCCTGGAGCCTGCTTTGGATTCTGTGACTCCCTCTCTCTCGGCACTTCGCCAGCTCATGCTTTCTCTCCCTCTCTCTCAAAATAAATAAACATTAAAATTTTTTTTAAAAAAGTGTTCCCTCCCAACCCAGGACCACACTGGCAGGCTCAGGGGAACCCGCCATTCAGGTTCAATCAAACAGATCCAAGTTCCACCTGTCAGGTACACTGACAAGTCACTCCCCCATTCGGGTCAGAATCCCCCATTAATCATCACCACACCTTTCATTTAATGATTAACTGTTAATTAACTGTTAATGATTAAGTGTTCATGTCCCCCATGAGGTCAGGGACCCTGTCTGTCTCGTTCATGACATATCCCTGGCACCAGACATAGCACGAAGCCCATAAATATTTGTCCCTGCAAGATTACACCAGCGTGTCTCAATGTGGGTCTCCCAGGCATCATAAGACACAGGAGGAAGACAGGGAGGGAAAGGCCAGCTCAGGCCTGGGGACAGACCCTTCCCAGCCCCGGGGGCAGCCCCAGGAGCCCTCCAGTCCCAGTGAGGACAGGTGGGGCTAGGTCAGGAGCAGGCCAGGCCAGCACAAGGTCACACATCAGAGGCAGAAAAGGTCACCACCTCCGTCACACAAACCGAGCCTGGTCACCTAAGCTCAGATCCTCAGTTTCTTCCAGCAGATTCTGTTAAATGATACAGCCCCTGAAATGGGCCTGGGAAACTAGAGCTGAGGAGGGCCCTGCACTTGAACCTCCTCTGTCCGCTCCCGGCTGGCAGGGACACCACGCAGAGGCAGCAGGCTTGGGTCTGCCTTGACTCTGCCTTGACTCTGACCTGGGGCAGGCATATCACTCTGCTTCCGTGTCCCCTGTTATAAGAAGATCCCAACCCCACAGAGGGACTTTGAAGTTTGTTTTTGTTTATTTACTTACTTATTTTTCAATTTTGAGGGAGAGAGAGAGCACAAGTGGGGGAAGGGGACAGAGAGATTGGCGGAGAGAATCCCAAGCAGGCTCTGCACCATCAGTGCAGAGTGCTACGTGGGGCTTGAACTCACAAACTGTGAGATCATGACCTGAGCCCAAGTCAGACACTTAACCCACTGAGCCACCCAGGCACCTTCCACAGAGGGACTTTGAGTGACAAACAACCGAAGTGTGGTGCGTGGGGGGCTGCTCCTAAGGGTAGCAAGAACCACGGCAAATCCACCAATTTCTGGGAAACTGGTTCCCCCAAATACCTGTGCTCTTGCAGCTTTGGGCCTCTGCAGACCTGCCCCTTGCCCATGACCCTCTCCTCCTTCTGCACCCTCTCCGCCTCACCTAGACATCGCCTTCTCCAACAACCCTTCCCTGATTCTCCAAGTCTGAGTTGCTGCTTCCCCGGCTCCCAAAGCCGCCCTGACCCCCACCCTGGCTAGAGTTCCATGTTGGGTGTGTCCTCCCAGAAGGGGATCCCTGGGGGGGGGGGCAGGGAAGGGAAGACCAGGCTGCCTCCCCATCCCCCACCCATGACCTAGCACTGAGCAGGCTCTCAAACAATGATGGAATCAATGGATTAATCTATGCAGATGCTCACACCCCACTGTTGATTGTGCCTCAAAGTCATTATTTCTGGGTGGTAGGATCACTGGGGATTTTCGTTTTCTCCCTTATTACTCCATTTTCTAATTTTCCTCTGATCATCAGATATTGCCTATACAGCAACATCAACAATAAAAGAGGGACCTCGAAGAAAGCTCAAAGTTAAAAGGTCAAGCCTCCCTTGGTGGGGGCACTGGACCCTAAGGGTGGAAACCTGTCCTGAGTGTTTACTATGTGCCAGACACCACGCCTCGTCTCATAAAGCTCACCATATGGGAAGCACGGTCACATGGCTGGGGAAACGGAGGCACAGAATGCTGAGGTCACAAAAAGACAGCCAGAGGGAAGCCTGAACACTGCAGAAAGGGGTCCTCAAGCCCCGTGTGCCTCACACACCTCCAGCAGCCCACGCCCCGTGCTAAGCAGCCAGCATACCACACACAGATGGCCCTGGGGGTCTACAGCTGCATCCGGCCAGAGCAGTGAGCAAGGACACCTAAAAGCTGGAAGAATGGTGATGACAGACTCTCCCAAATGGATGAGAACCCATTGGGTCCTCACCACCTCACTGGCCCCCCATCCATACCCAACTTCATTGCCTGGCACAGGGAGAAACTCTATTCATGGAATTAATCCATCATCTCTGGCTCGAACCACCACATGCTCCCCTACCCGCACTCCCAAAGTCGCCGGCTCCCACCACTGCATAGAGCAGTGCCCAGGAAATGTGTGTTGCTACTACCCATAGCAGTGTTGGTAAAATCCTTTCTGAAGTCTGGTCAATTAGAGGCTTCTTATTGTGCCATTGAACATCACCTACCCATAGACATTGTTTCCCTAACTCCCTAACTTTTTTTTTTCCTCCCCTGTTTGAACCAATGTTTTAAAGTATTATAACCATCTGGGAGCTCCTGGGTGGCTCAGCCAGCTAAGTATCCGGCTTCAGCTCAGGTCATGACATCATGGTTCACAAGTTCAAGCCCCAGGTCTTCAGATTCTGTGTCTCCCTCTCTCTCTGCCCCTCCCTTCCCTCAAAAACAGATAAACATTTTTTTTTTAATTGTTTAGGGGTGCCTGGGTGGCTCAGCCAGTTAAGTGTCTGACTCTTGGTTTCGGCTCAGGTCATGGTCTTGCAGTTTTTTAATTCAAGCCCTACATCAGGCTCTGCTCTGATAGTGCAGAGCCTGCTTGGGCTTCTCTCTCTCTCCCTCGCTCTGAGCCCCTCCCCTGCTCACTCTCCCTCTCAAAATAAATAAATACACTTAAAATTTTTCTGTTTAAAGTAATATAACTATTTGGGTACATTCAGGGAAATTACTGGTGTGGATGGCCAGGCAGGCTTCACCAGGGGCTCCGGGCCACCTTTCTAGGGCCACCGCTACTGGTGGTGGGACTTAGGACCACCCTCCTTGGGCAGCAGCCATTTCCCACATAGCCTTTGGAGGGCCCAAAGCTCTAGTCACAGCGACCTCCATGTCCCATACTTCCACCTAGGGATGCGCAGAGAAAGGATTTCCAGGGCTACAGAGCCGGGTCAGCCCTGAAGTTATGCAGACCCTCAGGCCCTGTGTGCAGTGAGCAGCACCCTTCCCAAATGGACCCATTTTCCTGAAACTGAGAGGCACCAGGAGGGGAGGGGACCTGGGCGGGTCCCTTGGCCACTAGGAGCCTGCTTCCTCATCTGTGACCAGAGGGCAAATCGGAGGCCTGGGGGCACCAATCCCAGGACAGCACTCCTCACGCGACCAGCACCAGCACGTGCAAGCTCACCGGGAGGGTGAGGGAGGGTGAGCATCTGGTCGTGATTCACCCTCTGATAATTATTTAATTAATGAGTGACTGGTAAGCATTTGTGGGATAGTCCCTCCTGCCTAGCCTTGAGCTCTACACGGGCAGGGCCTGCATAAACTTGGTTTGGATGCCAAGCACACAGTGAGCCCACAGTCAACGCACGTGCTTCTATGCCTGACACGCAGTGAGTCAGCGAGGGCGCCAGGACCCGGACCTGGGTGTCCAACCCCCTGCACCAGGGGGAGAGGCCGCCTCTCCAAGAGCGAATCCCTGGGCGCCTGCTGCTCCCGGCCTCACCCCCGGGGCTCAAGGACGAGAACAAAAGGCACAAAGCCATGAGTCAGACTGAGAGGAATACACGCGGCCTGGAGGAAGGAAGCGGAGTGTGGCCACACGCACTCCACGCCTGTGGTCCCCGGACCGTGGTGGGACCAAACCACTCCTTCCAGATGCACAGAGGGGAAGTCACAACCAGCCAGGGCTCTGAACTCGCCTGTACCCGCCTCACCCTCTACACCCCCGCCAAGGCACCCTCTCCCACTCCCAGACCCGTCATCCAAACAGCTTC
Organism: Hyaena hyaena; assembly: GCF_003009895.1. Classification (NCBI taxonomy): domain Eukaryota; kingdom Metazoa; phylum Chordata; class Mammalia; order Carnivora; family Hyaenidae; genus Hyaena; species Hyaena hyaena. Next base: position 4,560,204 of record NW_024080670.1, on the reverse strand, counting down.
GGGGTCCCTATGCTGCAAGACCGCAAACCTTGTGATGACATTTATCATTCAGTCACGGTTAAGGAATTAAAACAATTTAAATTAATAAATGTTAATTATGCCTATTGATTACGGAGTGTTTGCTGCGCCCAGCGCCGTGTTGAGGATTCATAAACGTAATCCATAAACACACGTGATGTAATTTAACTGGGAACTGTTATTATTACTCCCCAATTTACAGCTAATGATTCTAAGGCATAAAGAACTGAAGCTACCACCCTAAGGGCATTTGGCTCGGAGCTGGTAGAGTGAGCTCTGGCCTGCTGGCCATACTGTCAATGTCAGCCCCCTCTCCCCCCCCACTGAGCCCTCGTGGTACTCATCCAATAGATGAGAATCAACCACAACCACTGGAGGAGGGACCCCCCCACCCCCTCAGCCCTGCCATGGGCGGGGCCAGGGAAGGGTGTTCCCAGCTTCAGGGGTTAGTCTATGGGGTTCTGGAAGGCCTTTCAGAGTTCTGGAACCTGACCTAGAGGGCCTCAGAGAGTCTCATCCAACCCCTTCCTGGCACCACAGGGGAAACTGAGGCTCAGAGTGGAGGCCAGACAGCCCATCCACAGAGCTGGAGTCTCAGGCCACACAGGGGACTCAGGAAAAGGGAAGAAGAGCAAAGAGCCTCTGCCCCTAATCGCACAGGAAGTCTGCTGGGCCCCACCCCGGGGGGCTCCAGGCCAGACAGGCAGCCCAGCCCCCACCCTGCAGGGCAAGCCCTAGGAACTGCGAGAGTCACTAGAGTCGGCTTCTGCCCCCATCTCAACTGGAAAACAGGAAAGCTGGGCCACGCAGCCCCGATCCAGCCTGATGTGGGCTGGAGGTCTGTCTCCCAGGACCAGGCTGGCTCTCGGGTCACTGAGAAAGTAACCCTTGTGCTTAAGAGAGGGGGCCGATCTCTCCAGAATCACCACATCTGGGAGCCGGGGGAAACGAGGCCCAAAGTCCTGCAGGGGCTGGGGCTGTGCTGAGCTGAGCCAGGAGGGCCGCCCCACGGCCAGGTTGGGCAGGGACCCCCCTCCCCGTTTCCCGGCAGCCTTAAATACGGGAGTGGGGGCGTGAGGGGGGTGTAACGTTGCCTTTTTTAATCCACCACAACACCTCGCTGCCTGCATGTGGACAGGCCTGGGCTGTCTCCTCATACACAGGCCTATCTGTGAGGCCGGCACAGGGCTGCTGCTCTCTAGCAAGGGCTTTGTTTGTTTACTCGGTTTTCAAAATTATAACCTTTCCAGCCCCACCCGGGCCAGCCACGCCCCCTCCCACCAGTCTGTGCCACTGGGGCTGTCCACGGGGACAGGGATGGAGGGGGCCTTGCGCAAGGGTCAGGGCCCTACATTCCCATCCCAGGTCTGCAGCCTCTGATACCCGAGGTCTGTCTTCTGCTCTTTCTGGGCCTCGGTTTACTCCGTAATGAAACGGCAGGGGGTTGGTTAAGATGATTGCGAAGGGTCCTTGGTGGCTAGGAGGAAGAAAGGTCTAGGCCAACAGCAGCCGCTGCCCATCAGCAAGGCTGAAATCCAGGCCGAGGCGGGGCCCAAGCAGACCAGGAGTAACCCTGAGGCAAACTTTCCCCCGCTGGCCCAGCTGAAGCCTTGTTGTCTTTTCTCACCCCCCCCCCCCCCCCCCCCCGTCCCCCCAACCAGGGAATACTTTCAAAAAGTAAACAAAAACACAAAAACAAAAAGCGAAACAGAAGTACAATTGTCAGCTCACTCGCCCTCTGGATGTGGGGATCACCCCCGAGATCCCTGGCAGCCAGGGCAAATGACAGCTTCTCCCTTCCCTCCCTGCACCCCCCCACGACTCCACTAAAATGGAACTTCAATCTACCTAGCACCTTCCACGCCCCAGAACTACCTCCCAGAACCTTCACAGCCCAGAAGCAGGGCTCACTCCCATTTTATAGACAGCTGAGGCACCAAGGGAGGCAGCAACTTCCCCAAGGCCACAGGGCTCATGGCGGCAGAAGCCAGCAGCCTCCCCGTCAAGACCAGACTTGCTGACTCTCGAGCTGGGCTGACCAAAGGGTTGAACCCAACATGCGCTTTGGAAAACATAAAGGTCCTCTGTCTTTGTAACGGAAACCGCATCACATCCAGCTTGATGGAAACTTTGTGGCTGGCATGAGTCCCACGAGATCGGGGCTCATGTCACTGCTTTATCCCCACCACCAGGCTCAGGCCCCACATAGGACAGCTTCCAGAGAGGGCTCTTCCTTATACAGCAAGAGGGCATCAGGCAAGAAATATCACACCTTCCCCTTCAATGCAGCCACGGCCCACAGGCTCCAAGAGGTCAGAGCTAGAAGGGCACTAGAGATTGTCTTAGTGGCCCATTATACAGATAGGCAAAGCAAGGCCAGAGAGGAAGAAAGACCTTCCAGGCCCCACCCCTGAGGCCCTCACCTCCCAGTCTGCACCTGCAAATAGCTACTGGCACGTAGGGGGATTAAAGGCAGGTGGAGCACAAGAGTGTGAGAAGATTCCTGCCCAAAGGACTCTTCTAGAAGATTCTGGTTTAACAAACTCGCTGGACACAAACACTCTGTTCAGCATGAGGAGGCTGGACAGCTGCTACAGTTGGCTTGGCCACAGACATGTGGGTGGGAAAGAGGGCTTCACACTTTGCAAACCACAATTGATTCTTCCTCTGCCCCTTCTGGGAGCCCAGTTACCCACTGGAGCCCACACCCTGCACTTTGGATTGTCCCGAGAGGAGGGACAGTCCTGGCCAGACAATGTCCTATCACGGACCGTACACACAGTAATGACTAATGGCAACAGGAGCCAATGCTTTCTTAAACACAGAGAGCTCACCCTGTGTTACCTCATTGATCCCTCACAACCTCTAAGGTGGGGGGCTACCATCATGCCCGCTTCACAGATAAGGAACCTGCAGCCCAGCGGAGGGAAGACACCTGACAGAGGACAGGATGGTTGAGACAGGATCTCAAAACCAGGTCCCCTAGAATCCAGGCCCAGCCCTCTTCCCACTGCCCTTGGAAGGCAAGAAGGTTCTCCTACCCAGAGCTGCCTAGGAAGGGCATGAGTCTCCCATCACTGAGCGAACGGGAACAGAGGCTGTAGGCCTTGAGGAAACAGCCTACGGGGTCCATCCACCCTGCAGAGCTGACAAGAACAGAGGCCACATCCCCCCAGCCTGGTACACGGCCATCACGGAGGCCTGGTTGCTCTATCTCCCCCACGCGCACCGTCCCCTGATGGGCCGCACTCCCATCTCACTGGTCCAGACCATCCCTGGCCACTGGGCTCTCCACTCACCAACCTACCCAACCCTCCCCAGGACTCTCGGGACAAAGTCCCCTCCCCTCCAAGGCCAGCCCCTTGGTTCCCCCAACTTCGCCTCAACCCTCCCTACCCACTAGGCCAGCCCCTCTCACTCCTTCTTCCCACCGAGGACCTGCCCCTCTGAGGACACTCCTCGCTCACCCTGCAGAGGGACGGCCAGCTAGGAAGTGCCATGTGGGCCGGAGCCACAGAGGAGCGTGCATCAGCGCGTCCCTGTGCCTGGTAGAGTGCCTGGCACAGAGCAGGTGCTCAGTAACTACTGACTGAAAGAATAAAAGAAAGAAGGACTAGGGACCCCTGGGTAGCTCAGTCGGTTAAGTGTCCAACTTCGGCTCAGGGCATGATCTCATGGTTCATGGGTTCGAGCCCCACGTTGGGCTCTGTGCAGACGGTGAGGAGCCGGCTTGGTTGGGATTCTCTCTCCCACTCTCTCTCTGCCCTTCCCCTACTTGTACTCTCTCCCTCTCGAAATACATACATAAACTTAAAAAAACAAAAAAGAGGGGTGTCTGGGTGGCTTAGTCAGTTAAGCGTCCGACTTTCGCTTAGGTCATGATCTCGCGGTTCGTGGGTTTGAGCCCCGCGCCGGGCTCTGTGCTGACTGCCGGCTCAGAGCCTGGAGCCTGTTTCAGTCTGTGACTCCCTCTCTCTCTGACCCTCCCCTGCTCGCGCTGTCTCTCTCTCTCTCTCTCCTAGAAATAAATAAAACATAAAAAAAAAAAAAAAAAAAAAGAGGGGCACCTTGGTGGCTCAGTTGGTTAACCATCCAACTTCAGCTCAGGTCATGCATGATCTCACAGTTCATGAGTTCAAGCCCCACACCAGGCTCTGAGCTGGAGCCTGCTTCAGATTCTGTGTCTCCCTCTCTCTCTGCCCCTCTCCCACTTGTACTCTGTCTCTCTCTCTCTCAAAAATAAATAAACATTAAAAAAAATTTTTTTTGAATGAAAAGGAAGGGGTGCCTGGGTGGTAGCTCGGTCAGTTGAGCACCAACTTCAGCTCAGGTCATGACCTGCTCATGAGTTTGAACCCCACATCGAGCTCTGTGCTGACAGCTCAGAGCCTGGAGCCTGCTTCAGACTCTGTGTCTCCCTCTCTCTCTGCTCCTCCTCTGTCTCCCACGCTCTCTCAAAAATAAATAAACATTAAAAAAATTTTTTTTGTTTGTTTTTTAAAAGAAAAGAAAGAATGACCAAGTGCATCAGGGGCCAGAGCTCACCACACCTCTCTGGGGTCCCTCAGGCACACAGGTTAGCAGGACCAAGCTAGTCCTGGACACACGTGACCAGGCAAGGGGGCGTGTCCCCACCTTTCTGTTTATCCTCTACTCCCCGCCCAATGCCTGGCAGCAAGGACAATGCTGCTGAATGATTCTATCTCACCACAGACCCTGCCTCACCATCCTCCAAGATCACAGGATGGTGCTCTTCATGCCAACTTCCTGGGGACACATGCGGGCGGGGGGGGGGGGGGGGGGGGGAAGGGTACCTAGGGCCACAGGACCAACCTGGCACATCTCCCTCAGCGAAGTGCCCCTCATCACAGTTAGCATTCATGATGTCCTCACCCCCCCCCACCACCAGCCCTGTGCTGCACCGTCCAGGACTGCCACTCTTGACCTCAGAGCATAAGAAGCCAGCATTCCCGTCTCTTTTACAGAGGACAGAGGCTCAGAGAGGGTAACTGACTTGCCCCAAAACACCAGTCCCTCCAGAGGCAAAGCTGGGCCTCCAACCCAAGCAGTCTGACCGCAAAGCCTTGCCTGGAACCTCTCGACTGCCTGCTCCTAACTTACCATCCACTCTGCCACCAGGCAAGTCCCTCCACTTCCGTGAGCCACAGGTAATGCATCTCTAAACCTGGACAGTTCCCAGGGGGTGGAAGCAGGGGCTCTGCAGAGGTGGGCACCTCCTGTCCTTCCAGATTGAAATCTGTGAGATCAGAAGATTGTAGGCAGCCTTCCGGGACTCCCTGGCCGAAGATTCTACCAGGAGAGGGGCTTGGCTCTGTTCCACCCTCCAGGGTTTTCAAGCTAGGTAGCTGCCTTCCTCTTTTCGGCCATCTCTGCCCAGCACAGTGTAGAGAAAACCCTTCTTCCTCAGGCGGGGAAGTGGGTGGGGGCGGGGCGGTGGGGGGGGGGGGTTGGGAGGAAAAACTGGCTCAGGAATTTCTGCAACCGCAGATGATGCCTGATGCCTGCCTTGCAAGGAGACCCAGGGCGAGTGAGTCATGAGCTATGCCTGCAGAGGAGGAGGAGGGGGCCACGTGGAGGAGAACAGGACTGGTCAGAGAGTGACCTGAGTCTCCGACTGAGTAATGTCGGGAGGGATCTATCTGTGCAACCCACGGGAGCCTCTGACACATGCTGCTCTGTTCCCCTCCCAGGCCCCCTGCCTCCACTGCCTGCCTCTCTTCGTGGCCTTTTCCACGTTGCCCTCCGGCCCAATCCAGGCACCAGCAACTGTCTAGTCACCATGCAGCACGGTTTTAACAGCTAAGGCCTTAGACTCCCGAGTCTGGGCCTGCCACTGCCTTGCTTTGCCCCACCTGTAAAATGTTGGGATAAAGCACAGAGGGTAAGGATTTGATTGAAATAACACAGGTAAAGGAAGGCCTGGCACTCAGTAAGTGCTCACTTAAATGATGCTTAATCTTACAGGTAACCAGGTATTGTCCAGAGCCTGATATGGCCGCCCCCTGCTCTATCAGCCACCATCCTCAGGCAGGAGACTCATCAGTGGAGTCTGCACGGGCCACAGGCTGGCTGGCAAAGGCCAAAGTCATTAGTCCATGTCCCCAGCTCATAGCTCCCCTTGGAGCCTCCACCCCCTGGAAAGATGCTCAGAGGTACTGGGGATTCCCAGAAAGGAGCCACCCTCAAGATGCCCAGATTGGTGGAAGCAGACTGGGGGAGAGTAGATCCAGAGGATGAGTCTGTCTTCAGCAGTGAAGCTGACCAGAGCAAGAAAGGAAACAAACACAATGACTCAGTTTGCCCCTGAAATCCAAATGTCTAGTCAGAGTGGAGCATGGCAATACCCAGCATTCGGGGTCAGGCTAAGAAAATGTCTGTAAGGATGGCCTTGGGAGGAACAAGACACGGCCTTTGGGAATCCTTCCAGGGGGTTGTAAAGACCAGGGAGAGGGGCGCCTGGGTGGCTCAGTTGGTTAAGCTTCCGACTTCGGCTCAGGTCATGATCTCACAGTTTGTGGGTTTGAGCCCTACATCGGGCTCTGTGCTGACGGCTCGGAGCCTGGAGCCTGCTTCGATTCTGTGTCTCCCTCTTTCTCTGCCCTTCCCCCACTTGCACTCTCTCTCTCGAAGATAAATAAAGGCTAAAAAAAAAAAGACCAGGGAGCGATGTTCATTATAAACCCTTTAGTGAAAGGAGCAAGACACAAATTGAGTTACGGTCTCGGCAACGCAGAACAATAAATACAGAAGAGAGAAATACTACTAAAGAATGGAGTGGTGCTGGTGGGGTGGTGGCGAGGGATTCCCAGCCTCATCTCTAAACTTCATTCCTTGAGATCGAAACTTGAGATCACGATCAAGTGCTTAACCAGCGGGGAAGAAGGACCACAGCCCAGTTTGGGTTTAGAAAGGCCTCTCTGGTGATGGGTATGGGAAGGATGGAGGGGTGAGGCCAGAGCTCAGGCCTGGCCAATGGGAAAGAAACAGAGTCGATGCTGGATGGAGGGGCAGGGCAGGGTCAACACCAACAAAAGATACGTTATGTAAGATGGACACGAGAGCAGAGGAGAATCCCCAGACGCTTCACCCTCAGGGGCTGACCCAGACCTTTGCTCCGGGCAGCGGCCCAGGCGGGGCTGGGCACTGCTTCCGGCCTGCCTGGCCTCTCTGCAAAGCCAGGCACCTGGGTGAGGGTATGGCCCAAAGGGGACACCTTCCTCCCTTCGCTCTGGGGACCTACCACCATTTCCCAAATGTGGAGAAGTTTGTAAAATAGATGTGGACAAAGACATTATTTGTTGTGCTCAATAAATTAACGAGACACCATTTTTCTCCTATCTGACTATCAGAAAGGGTAATAATGCTCCAAAGAGAAGTACTTGGTACTGACAGCAGGGAATTTCAAATGTTTACAGCCTCTTCAGAGGCTACATGTCCATACGTGAAAATGTGACCCCGGAGGTCCATTTTGAGGCCTCTCTGCCACCAACACCTGGCCCAGCACATGTGCAGGGTTTGGGCAGCACCATGAATTCTCACGAAACACTGGAAAGAACCCAAATGTCCATGGATGAGGGGATGGGTAAATAAATAGCACCGTGCACAGAAGGAAACCCACCCATGGGAGAACGAGATCAACTCGTGTTCTGACATGGAAAGATGTTCACAATATAATGAGTGAAAAAAGTCAAACCATAGAGATATAATTAAACCTCTTCTTTTGGGGGAGGGGGAGTAGGGAAGGGGCAGGGAAAGAGAGAATCCCAAGCAGGCTCCGTGCCCTCAGCGCAGAGCCCAACAGAGCACTCGATCTCACGAACCCTGAGATCATGACCTGAGCCGAAATCAAGAGTCAGACACTTAACAGACTGAGCTGCCCAGACGCCCCAATTGGACCTCTTCTTATAAACAGAGCCAAATGCGTGTGTACACACAGATGTATGTTTAGACATGAGAACACACCAAACTCCAGCGGTTTCTGGAGGGAGAGCAAAGGGAAGGCAAGGGGAGGGAGCGCCCATTTTCTCACTTTACACCCCTAAATCGCTGTGCGGGCATTACTTGTGCAACCAGCGGGCCTGGGCAGTGGTTGCCTGCGGTGCGGGATGACCGGGGGTGGGGGGAATGGGAGGGACCATTAACGAGTACGGGGTTTCTCTCTGGGGTGATGAAAACACTCTAAACTTGACTGTGGCAATGATTGCACAATTCTGTGAATAGATATACACAAAAACCACTGAACTGTACACTTAAGCGGGTGAATGGTCTGGCAGGTGACTTAGGTTTCAATAAGGCTGCTATTTAAAAAAGATTTAGCAAAGGGAAAGGTGAGGCCGGCAGAAGGGAGGCGCTCGGGTCCTGGCAAACTCCCTGAGCAGCCCTTTGGGGTAATAAATCTTAGGGCAGTTTTTGCCTGTGCTGGGAGGCGGTTTGGGGCAGGGGGAGGTTCCCTTGGCTCCCACAGTTTCATCCGGCCAAAAGAATTTCCAGAGGGGCTGAGTCCTTCAAGGCTGTTCTAGAGGCAGAACGGCCCCCTAGGCAATGGCAGAATTCCCGCCAAGGGCATAGCACCCAGCCCCTACTTGTACATCCTTGTAAGCTCCCTCCCTCGCATATTTTATCTCAGTTTTCATGGCAAAGAACCACCAACATGGACCACCCAGATACTTCCACTCTCTTCCCGGTCGGGTCCTCTGGGCCATATGGAAGGTGTGGGTTGGCCTAATCCCTCACCTCTCCACGTCCTCGCTCGTTCCTCGTCACACGGGCGCCCCGTCACGGCCCTCAGCGCCCACTCCAGATAGCACACATTTGCCAAGGAACTAGGAACATGGCATTCCAGGTTCCTAAAAACCCTGGTGGATTCTTGAATCCAAGAACAGTATCCACCCTTCTGCCCGGGACCTGGACCGAGCAAATCGCAGAGAAACAGGACAACTACAGCGACAATTGCTCCCCCTTCAAACTCCAAACACCCAGCCACTCTCCTCACCCACCCGAAGGAAAGAATCTGTAACAGGGAGTAAATAACAATTCTCAATAATAATAGCAAGTGCTTGCTGAGCACTTGCTATCTCCCAAAGCACTGGGCTGAGTTCCTTTTTTCTTTTTTTTCAATGTTTATTTACTTATTTTTGAGAGAGAAGGTGTGCTCCAGAGAAGGGGGAGGAGCAGAGAGAGAAGGAGAGAGAATCCCAAGCAGGCTTCCTAACTGTCATCTCAGAACCTGACACGGGGCTCGATCTCAGGAACCTTAAGATCGAACCTTGAGATCACGCCACTGAGCCACCCAGGCAAACCCCCCCGCCCCCAGCTAAGTTTCTTACCAGCATTATCTCATTAAATCCTTGCAACAGTGTGCAGCAGGAAACTACTATTGTAATATCCCAGTCTCAATAAAAAATTGAGATTAAGATGCTGGCCCAAGCTCACATCAGCTGACATAATGTGGAGTCATTGGGACCCTGGGCCAGCCCAAATCTGGAGATCTGTGGGGAAAATGTGGGACCGTTAGGCTCTCAGAGCCAGAAGGGACTTCGGCGATTGGGTAGCCTACGGCCATCAGTTCACAGCCAGGGAAACTGAGACCCAGAGGAAGTGAGTGACTGCCTGAGGTTACCCAGTCCTCCTGGCTCCCAGGCTGGGGCTCTTTCCTCTTCGCAAGCTCCCTCTTGAAAGTAGGAGGGAATCATCCCCCAGGGTTGCTAGCTGAGAACAAGCCCCTGCTTGCCAACGGCTTTGAAATCCCAGGATGAAAGGCACCGCAGCAGCAAAATGGCACCATGGGCAGGAGAGTGCCTGACCTCCGCCAGGACCTGCAGGCTGGCATTCACCTGCTCACCTGCCTGGGGTGGGCACGAAACTGCAGGAGCCACGGCCAAGCCACAGGACCCTCGCAGGCCGCAGGCCACGGGAGCTCAAAGGACGGTGGGAAGGGATGTTCCAAATGCAAATGCAAAGGGGTGGCCCCAGGTAAGGAAGGCTCTGGAATTTTAATTGTCAGGCATCAAAGTGCTCACGGCTCCTTGGGTGTGGTGAGGAGGGTGCCTGGCTCAATGGAGGGGGCCAAGGCCAGCCTTCATTGCCTCCAAAAGGAATTTCTAAGGTGGCTTGCTCCCTTGGGAGGGGGCTAGAGGCTTTCCCCTGCCTCCAACCTCCCAACCTCCCCACTGTAGGTGCTCCCTCAGGTGAGCCTGGACCAGGAATTTGAGGCATTTGAAGAGGGTTATTAATAGCACTGAAGTGTTGAGGAGACAGGGGCCAGCAGGCTGAGTGGGCACAACCCTCTTCCAGCCAGCCTGGTATCTACAAAACAAACCCAACCCTGTCCAGGAGAGGACACTTCACCTTTTGTGGTTTCGGTCTCCACCCCTGTAAAACGGAGGGGTGGGGGGTGCTGGCAGCCTTCAGCCCTGGGGGGAGGAAGAGGGGGAAAGCAAGAGCTGGGCGTGGGGGAAGGAAAAACCCCACCGAAGAAGGAGCAGGCACACCCCACCCAGGCCGGGTGAGGGGCCCCAAGAGGAGGTCGTGAATGGATGGACTGTTACAGAGCCTCAAGAGGCTGCCACCGCCAGGGAGGGGACAGGAAGACTCCGCCCCAGGCTTTCCTCCTCCCAGAGTCCAGGCCTGTCCTATAAGGAGGCTTTTCCAGGACTTAACCCCCTGCTGGTCTGAGACTGGAGAGGGTCTGACTCATTTCTACCTCACCCTCACCCATGCATCCGGCCCGGGCCTGGCACAAAGGGGGAACTGGGGCAGCAGGCCCCGTACCACCGTCCCTGGACAAGGCTTCCCCAGCACCTTCTTTGCTCTCAACCTTGGGGCTCTGGAGACACAGAGTTAAGGGACACCTGGTCCCTCTTCTCAAGGGGAACAAGCAGGCGGACAGCTTGCTGAAACAGGACCGCGGGATACACTGGGATAAATGGAGGTGGACACAGTGCTCTGGGCTCACCGGATAGGGAGTGGCAAATTCGACAAGAGGAACAGACTCCTTCCATAGGCTGCACCCGTGCCCGCCCTCACCCCACATGCACCAGCACCCCACGCACTGGTGCTTCCTCTGTGCCAGGCCCTGTGCTAAGCAAGCGACGGGAATTAGGCCCCTTGAGTCTCTCAACAACTCATTCATAAGAAATTATTCACCCCGTTTCAGAGAGGAGAAAACGGAGGTGCCAGGCCACTTGGGAGACGGCCCTAAGATCTAACGGCTGGGAAACAGATGCTGGGATTCCACGCAGGCGGCCTCACCCAGGGCGGGAGAGGTGAGCCACAAAACCGAGTTTCCCAGGCACTCTGAGATTCTCACCCGATCTCTCCATTCTCCAGGGGATGGGGGAGGAGGAACCCAGGACCTTGCTGCGGTCCTGGGGCTTCCCCAGGAAGCCTGGGGTCAGCTGCCCTTCTAAGAAGTGGCCCCTGTGTGCAGTGACAGTCTGGGTGCAGGGCTGACTGCGGGAGAGGGGCTGAAGAGGCTGGGCTGCGGCCTTGACCAACCCCTTGGACACACCTGCCGGCAGGAGCACCCTGTTTGAGCCTGGGTCAAAGGGCAAGCAGCGTTCTGACCTACTCCTTCTGTGCACCTCCTCTTCCCCTAGCTCTACTCCCGGGGCCTGTCCCTAGAAGCCTCAGCCACGTGTACTAGGGCTGGGGCCAGGACGAGCTGGGGACGGGGACAGTGAGGGAGGAAGATTCAGGACACGCTGGCCGAGTGGGCCACAGCTCCATCTGGGTAGTACACTGGGGGATTCGAAGCGACCGGCTCAGAGACCGTTCCAGTGGGGGGGGGGCGACTTCCCTCGGGAGGGGGAAGGGCGAGCTCAGAAGGGGGCAGGAAGAGGCGCCCAAATGTGGAGGGAACAGGCTCAGACGCAGGACTTGGTCCCCAGCCACTCCCGCCATGCCCGGCGCCTGACTCTCGGGAGACCCCAGCCCCGGCGCGGCGGGCCGACTGGGGTGGGGGGCGTGACCCGGGAGCTCCCCGCTGGACCCCCCCGGCGCGCGGCGCCGCGCCGGACTCACCTGCGATTTGCTGGCGCCGGGCGTCGTCCAGGTGCGTGGACAGCACGTCCCCCATGGCGAGGAAGAGCCGCGGCCGGATCCGCCCGCCGCCCGTCGCTGCCCGCGCTGCTCAGGCGGACGCCGCTGGCGCCATGGAGCCCGGCGCGTACCGCTCCCGCCGCCCCTGGCTGCGGCCTCCCCTCTGTCTGCGCTCCAGCCCCGGCCGCGTCCGTCCCGCCGGCCGCCTCCGCCCCGCGCCCCAGCCCGCGGCGCAGCAGCCCCTCCGCGCCGCGCCCCGCCCCGCCCGGCCCCGCCCCCGGAGCCGAGCCCCGCCCCCGCCGTGGCCGCCGGCTGGAGGGCGGGGCGGGAGAGGGAGGCGCGGGGACCTCGGGAGACACCGGGACAAAGACTAGCCCGAGACAGGGAGACCGAGGAGAGACGCTCAGAGGGGCGCACCGGACCCAGACCGAACCCAAGAAAGAGATGGGGCTGGTGGGGGCGTCTGCAAGAACGAGGAGTGCCCTGGGGGGCTCCAGCCGGGGGTCACCTCCCCCTCATCCGCGCGGGAAAAGAATCACGCCAAGGAGGTCGTGGGGAGCTGGTAGGGGACGCCTAGGCCGAAGTGCGGCAACTCGGCGTGCGCACTCCGCTCGTCCCGCCCCCGGCCATGCCCGCCACCTCCGGCTCTCAGAAAGTTCCTGGCCTTGATCCGACCTGCCCCAGAAGGTGTGCCCGGCTGTCTTGCACAATAGCGCAGGGAAAGGGGAGGTGGCAGAGAGGGCTCCAGTCCAAAAGGCACCCCCGGTGCCAGTGCCAGGCGGACATTCCTCAGGCTCAGCATATGGGTGTTGCACTCTCGGGAGTGTAGCTTGTGGGACAGGGCAGGGCAGGATTGGAGAAAACCATAGAACTTTCCACTTTGTAAAAGAGTCAACCCCACGGACCTGCGTGGTCTGTGGGTATGGAGCGGGCCTGCGGGGCGGGGCACGGGTGGGCCCAGGGTTTCAACCCTCCCCAGGCCACCTCCCAAGCCAGTGGGGGAACCAGGTTAACAACTGAGAGCCCCAAAATCATGAATTGGGGTGGCAGAGGCCTTCCTTGACTGCTGATGCTCAGACCTCCAGTATTGCACCCCAAAGGCCATCCAGTCTCTGCCTGCTTGCCCTGGTGACAGTTCTCACGTCCCACCCTGTAATTGGGTAGTTCTTACTGTAACTGTGACACAGGCAAAGAATGCTGATAATAAAAGCTAACATTACTGAGCGCTGCTACCTCAGTGCTGTCAGCACCAGCGAAGGGAGGTTTGAAGAGTGCTCCGGGCACTCATTCGTGATTCATGCGGTCAGGGGCTTACCAGTCTTTCAGCTTGCTAGGCCCTCTGCAAGATGCTGGGGGGCAGGGAGGAGGGGGGACCAGCTGCCCAAGCAGTCCTACTTACCCACTCTGTGACCCGAGACAAGTGGCATTACTCTGAGCCTCAGTTTCCTCATCTGTCCAGTGAGCATAATGACACTTTGTTGTGAGGATTAAAGCACGTAACAAAAGTGACCAGCATGGTGCCTGGCACAGGACTGGTCATGTCAGTAAATAAAACACCCCATTCTGTTATTGTTGATCACAGTCCCTGCCCTCGAGAGCTTATAGAAACTTGAGGAAGGAGCAGAACATTCCATTTGGAGGAAAAATCACAGAGGGACTAGTTCCGAACTACAAGCAGAAAAACCAGAATGTTGGGGCAGCTGGGTGGCTCAGTCGGTTAAGCGTCCGACTTCAGCTCAGGTCATGATCTCACAGCTTATGAGTTCGAGCCCCTCATCAGGCTCTGTGCTGACAGCTCAGAGCCTGGAGCCTGCTTCCGATTCTGCATCTCCCTCTCTCTCTGCATCTCCCACTTTCTCTGCCCCTCCCCTACTCACCCTCTGTCTCTCCTGTCTCAAAAATAAATAAACATTAAAAAAAAAAGGGGGGGCACCTGGGTGGCTCAGTCATTTGAGTGTCTGACTTTGGCTCAGGTCATGGCTCTGTGCTGACAGCCAGCTCAGAGCCTGGAGCCTGTTTCAGATTCTGTGTCTTGCTCTCTCTCTGACCCTCCCCTGCTCATGCTGTCTCTCTCTCTCAGAAATAAATAAATAAACAAATAAATAAATAAACAAACAAACAAACATTTAAATAAAGAAAGATCAGAATCTTGACAGCAAGTATTGGAGAACAGCATTTCAGGGAGGGGAGAGCACAGGCAGAGGCCCGTCTCTGAAGAGCAGGATACATTCATGTGACAGAGAGTTATCAGGTAGAGTTGAAGTCAAGCTGGCAGGGATTACTGGCTTCCTTTACAGAGATGGAAACAGAGGCCCAGCGAAGGCAAGTGACTTGCCAAGGTCACACAGCAAGGTGGAGGCAGAAACCATCCAGAAGCCAAGTCTCCTGACACTCAGCGTCTGTTCTCTTTGAGCAACCAGAAGTAACCAGAAGCAAGAGGGACTGCTAGCCTAGTTGTACTTGACCCCACAGCCCGAACTATAGGGACCGCAAAGACCAGGTTGTAGAGCTGGGACTGGCTGGCATCTGGACATCTCAGTCAGACTGGAGGCCTGGGCCAGTTAGGGTAGAGGTAGGGTAGGGAAGATGGGCAGCCCTGTGCCTGTCTTCATGATACACCCAGGCCTGTCAGCCTGAAGCACCCACAAACTGCCCAGAGAGCCAGGCCCCTAGCCCAGGGACCCTCCTCCCTCTTGGCTTTGCAGACCCTCTGTCACATGTCACCTAGCCCCTCTGAGCATCCGTGGCCTTATAAGAGAAGCCAACCGGATCTTGAAAGTAGAAAGGGATCGTAAAGCATAGAGTGCTGTGTACACATGTGAATAGCTCCCTCCCGACCTTGGGGCCAGTCCCAATTCAAGAGTCATTCAGTTCACACACACACAAAAGTTTTGTCTAGAGGTTGAATGGAAAGGAATTGACTGCAAAAAAAAAAAAAAAGTCAGAAGAGGGGAAGTTTGAGGGAAGGTGGAAATGGTCTATGCTGGGGTGCTTGGGTGGCTCAGCCGGTTAAGCGTCAGACTTCAGCTCAGGTCATGATCTCATACTTCATGGGTTCGAGCCCTGAATCTGGCTCTGTGCTGACAGCTCAGAGCCTGGAGCCTGCTTCGGATTCTGTGTCTCCCTCGCTCTCTGCCCCTCCCCCTCTCACACTCTCAAAAACAAATACACATTAAAAAAAAAATCTTCAAAAAATTTAAAAGACAGAAAGTGATAAACATTAAGATAATAAAATAGGATGAGGGGTGCCACCTAGGAAGGCAGTCTAGGAAGTGACACTTTGAAACCTGATGAGCAAAAAGAAGCCTACTCCATGAAGATCCAGAAACAGCTACCATGTATGAACTCCATGCCGCATGCCAGGCATCATGCCAAAGGCATTCCCTGCCTTATCAGGCAGCCCTCACAGCTACTTTATTGGAAGAATTACCACTGTAAGGATTTTCAAAAGATGGTATTCCATCGGAGGCACATAGCAACACTTACATGACAGATAGGTAGGCCTGGAGAGAGCATGCCAGGTAAAGGTGTCAGTGGGAGCAAGAGCAAGTGGGATGAGTCCCTATGGGTCCAGGGGCTATTCCAAGGGAAGAAGAGAGAGTGCTCCCTGCCATGGACGGGTGGGACCAGATGGAGGCTCCTTGAGTGTCCAGAAAACATAGGGTTTTGGGTTTTTTTAACTTTATTCCAAAAAGGCTATAAACTTCTTTAAAAATTCTCAGCTCTCCACTACTTTCTTTACATCAGTAAATCAGCCAGGGGCACCTGGGTAGCTCGGTTAAACAACCGACTCTTGATTTTGGCTCAGGTCATGAAGTCATGGTTGTGAGATTGAGCCCTGTGTCCAGCCCCTCATCCAGCCCCAAGTCAGGCTCTGTACTGGGCGTGGAGCCTGCTTGAGATTCTCTCCCTCCCCCTGGGCCCCTCCCTTGAACAAGAGCATGCACTCTGTCATTCAAAAAATTGAAAATAAATGAATAAGTCCAGAGTGGGTGGCATGGTGGAAGAATAACATTTTTTAAAGGAAAGAAAAATGAATACAGTCATCGGTCGTATATGAGGAAGAGGAAAGGATCTCAGGAAATTAGACATCAGGAGAATTTCTCAACTCTGAGAAGCTGGGAACCTCTGCCCTACACTTGAGGCTGTTGTACTGTTCAGTTTTTAGTTTTGAATAAATTAAGGCATGTTTTCATACATTTCTTGGCTATTTGTGGGGTTTGATTATTCATATCATTCATATCTTCTGTCTGCCTTACTATTGGAATGTCTTTTTTTTTTTTAATGTTTTATTTATTTCTAGGAGAGAGAGAGAGAGAGACAGCATGAGCAGGGGAGGGTCAGAGAGAGAGGGAGTCACAGACTGAAACAGGCTCCAGGCTCTGAGCTGGCAGTCAGCAGCCCGACGCGAGGCTTGAACCCATGAACCGCGAGATCATGACCTAAGTGAAAGTCGTACGCTTAACCGACTAAGCCACCCAGGTGCCCCTGGAATGTCTTTTTTCTTATTGGGTTTTGAGAGCTCTTTCTATAAGGAGGAGTTTCTCCTCAACTCTGCAGAGTGGAGGTGAGGGGTGTCTCTGCTTTTTTTTCTTCTAGGGCTCTGGATATCGTATCTACCCACGAGCTCTTCCACACCCATCCGTTGGCCCTGGAGCCTGGTGGAAGATACCAGGCATGTGGACAAAGGAAAGGAATGATCCAGATCTGGAGCAGGGAGGAAAGGCTTCCCACTTGCTGGGACTGCCCCATCCTGGGCAGAGAATGCCACCTACAGCCCCTGATTCATCAGTCCTTTGTCAGGAAGTGGCTTCTGCCAAGCTGCCTCTCTGCAGGCCTGCCCCGCCTCACCCCACCCTAAAACGCTTTTAGAAATGAAGACTCAAACGTAAAGAAGAAGAATACTTTACTTTGAAAAGGAGGGTCCAGAAGGTCGAAGACCCAGAGCTGGGACAGCAGCCCAGAGAAGGGAAGGGATTCGCCCCCAGAACACACAGTTGGGGCCCAGGCGGGGACCCTCCTTGGCCTTGTGAGAAGAAGGAGAGGCCCTTCCTCGCCCCATCAGTCTCTCTCCCTCCCAGTTGGCTCTGAGCCCCAGCTCTGCTCTCCCCACAAACCTGTCAGACCTGAAATAGCCCAGGAGAAAAAAAACAAACACCTTGGGTAAACAACAGGGACTGTGAATGAATCAGGATTTTGTTTTTAAGGGCTATCATGTGTCCACTGCTGTTTGCCCAGTTGGCATGGCCCCTTGCACGGAAGGGACCCTGGCACCCTGCCTGGACTGCCCCCCTTTATTAACTGGTGGGTGTGGAAGGAGACACAGGTCACAGCCATTCCATCTGTCACCTGGACTCTGGCTGCTCCGCTCTCTTCTTGCTCCTTTTGTGACCAGCCCCTCCGCCCGCCGTACCCGGGTCCAGGCCCCATGACTACCCCCCCCCAGTTGACTGCGAACCCTTTAGTGGCCTCCCCACCTCCAGCCTCCCATTTTGTTCCTCAGCTGGATTATTCTAAAATCTTTTTTTTTTAATATTTTTATTTATTTCTAGGAGAGAGAGAGAGACAGCGTGAGCAGGGGAGGGTCAGAGAGAAGGGGAGACACAGACTCTGAAATAGGCTCCAGGCTCTGAGCTGGCAGTCAGCACAGAGCCCGACGCGGGGCTCGAACCCACGAACCGCGAGATCATGACCTAAGCGAAAGTCGGACGCTTAACCTGCTAAGCCACCCAGGCGCCCCTCAGCTGGATTATTCTAAAACACAGGAGTTCTAAACCCCAAGTCATTTCCCCTGCGTCAAATCTCCTGTGGCTCCCACTGTCCCCAGGACAAAGTCAGATCCAAGCCCTAGACCCGGCATTTAAGGCTCCTACCAGCCTTCCCTTTGCTCCTTTGCCCCTGGCCCTTCTCCACTCCTGCTGACCTTTCACACGCTCACACTAGCCTTGCCTCATCTACGTCAGGCCTTACACACATGCTGATTCCCTTTCCCGATTTTGCCCCACCAACCACCATCCATCCTCCAGACCTCAGCTAACACGACCTTTTGTCAGAGTGGCCTTTCCTGCCCGCTGCTTATCCTAGCGCCTCATCACAATCGGCACGTTCATAATCACTTTATTTGGTGCACAGTTATTTGTTGAAATGGATCTTCCTCTCTGATGACAGGAACTGTCCTCATTCAGCACGACAGGCGCGTGTCGACACAATGGGAGCTTGGGTGAGCACCTCAACACGCGGATCGCTGTCCTGGGTACTGGAGGGGAACCGGGAAGGTGACAGCAGACCCCCCACCTGACCCCTCTTCCAAGACCTTATTCCAAGACCCGCACAGGCTCAGGCCTGCAATGGCCACACCCACTTGGTTCCCTGTAGGCTAGCAGAGTCTGTTCTACGGTGTCCTGCCACTGGGAGCCTCTGCTTGCATACCTCCAGGAAGGGGGTGCTCACCACCTCCCCAGGTCATGATTCCATGTTGGACCCAATAGCACCCAAGTCAGCCAAGGGAGCATTGCCATGCCAGCAAATAGGCAGAGAGTGAGAAATAATAACAACATTGCTGTTCCCAGCTGTGGGCTTTACACTCTCTGCTCTATTTAGTCTTTACCACGGCTCTGTGAAAGAGGCCCTTTTTGAGGACATTTGGGGGTTTTTGTTTGTTTGATTTTGTTTTTAAGTTTATTTTATTTTGAGAGAGGGAGCATGTGAGCGTGAGCCAGGGAGGAGCACAGAGAGAGGGAGAGAGAACCCCAAGCAGGCTCCGCGCTGTCAGCGCAGAGCCGGAAGCAGGGCTTGAACCCACGAACCGGGAGATCATGACCCGAGCAGAAGCCAAGAGTTGGACGCTTAACCAATCGAGCCACCCAGACGCCCCTCTTTTGAGGTTTTTACAAATCCCCCTGATGAAAGGACTGTAGCAGGCAGTAGTTCCCCTGGCCCTGTCATATGTCCCTTGTCAAGAACCCTGTGTGTTGTGGTGTCTTACCTCTCATCTCACCCCACCCTCCAGGGTGAGAGCCCGCCCTCCTCAAGAGCAGGACCCTGAGCCTGGCCCAGTTCCTGACTTCCTGGCCAAGTCCCGGAGAGATGTTTGTTGCCCGGCCGGTGTCGATAGTCACTGCAAGTCCCTCCGGGACCAGCCAGGAGGGGTTTCAGGCCCCAACAACCCTGTCAACCACTTCCACATCAGGCGTGATTTCCCACCGGGCTGCAGCTGCCCCTCACCAGCGGGTGACTCAGAGCCTGGCCAGGATGGCAGCGCTGGCCGGGTCTACCAGCGCTCCGAGTGACTAAGCTTGCGGTAAGGCTGGGCTGGGCCTCTTGAGGTGGGGCCGCCTCCGCCCCAGCCTGGCCCTCCTTCCTCTCTCCCTTAAGTCGTGCTGCTTTCTGTCCTCCTGGCTTTCTGAACAGAAAGAGAATAATCCTGGGTTCTGAGTGCCTGCGTGTGTCAGGGTGACAGAGACAGGGTTCCCACAGTCCCGGGAGGTCACAGCCTGGAGGACAGAAGCTCTCACACGGGGAGGAACAGAGAGGAGGCCCAAGAGGAAGAGGGGGTGTAGAGGGAGAGAGAAGTGGTGGGGAGAGCCCAGAGCCTGGCATCGGGGTGGGCACTGGCTGCTGTGTGGGCACCATGAGGACCGGGAAGGGACCCAGGAGCAGGGAGCTTGGAAGAACTGTGCTGTCCTACCCCAGAGGACACCTCCAGGAAGAGCAGCGAAGTCAGTGACACAGGCAGGGCCCCAGCTGGCTGGGAAAGTGCAGCACAGGGCTGGATTCGACCCCCAGCCCAGCAGACACCCTTGTAGAGGGTCTGAACTGCACACTTGCATGGGGAGCCCTGAGCGAGGAGGCAGCCACAAGGATGGCATCCCCTCCCGGAGGGACTTTTGGGAATGTGTGTAGGGGGGTGTTCTTAATTATCACTGTGTCTGGTGTCTGTAGGGGTGGGGGAGGATGTGATACTGGCATTTAGTGACTGAGGGTCAGCGATACTAAGCATTCTGCTCAGATGGCCAGTCCTGCCCAGACACAAAGTCCTCCCCCCACCCCCAAATCCAGGGCTGAGACCCTCTGTCACCCAGCTCCCTGGTGGAGAGGGTCCTGCCTAGTGTGGAAGCTCTTCCCATGTCGGAAGTGGTTTGGAGATGCACTGTGTCTCTGGGCTTATGCCTTCCTGGCCAGGGACTGACTACAGCTAATGTTTTTATTCGTCACCTAGTAATAATGATGCTAAGGACATGGGTATGACATGAGTGGCCCCCACGTGCTGGGCACAGAGCCAAGCCTTTGGATATGTTATCTTCCTGATGGTCCCGTGAGCGCCACACTATTATTATCACCATTTTGCAGGTGAGGAAACACAAGCTCAGATAAGCAAGGTCAGTCACAAGGGTGGGAAGTTGGAAAGCCAGTTTTCCAGCCTGGGTCTATCTCACTAGAAAGCCCTACCCCTGCCCACAGGACAAAACTCGGCCCATTTGACAGATGGGGAAACTGACACCCAGACATTTGCACTGCTGCCCAGCTAGCAAACCCAGAACCAAGGTCTCTGAACTCGTTAATCTGGAGTCTTCCTTCTCCAGCCCTGTGCCGAGGGCCCCCATCTGCAAATGCGGAGCCGTTTAATAACAAGAATAAAAAGCTGGGGCACCTGGGTAGCCCAGTCGGTTAAATGTCCAACTCTTGATTTCAGCTCAGGTCATGATCTCACGGTTCATAAGATCAAGCGCCAAGTCGGGCTCTGTGCTGACATCCGGAGCCTGGTTGGGATCCTCTCCTCTCTCCCTCCCTCCCTCTCTGCCCCTTCCCCCATATATAAATAAATGAATGAATCAATGAATGAAAAAAATTAGGGTTGCTACAGAAGGTTGTCTTTAAAAAAAAAAAAAAAAGCCCGGAGGAGAGAGCCTGTCCTCCACCCACGCTGCCTACTTTCTCCAAATTATTTCCTGCTCTGGAAACTGGAAGGCAATTCCTTTTACCTAAAGTGACTCACCTTTCTACCTGTAAGGTGTCTTCCTGTAACTTTGAAGAACTCCAACGATGCTAAATCCTTCCTCTCTGCACCCTGGGAAAGCCCCCAGCCGCCCTCAAGGTGAGCAGGAGTGGAGCCTGCATGGTCTTTAAGCTTCCCATGGCCGCAGGGACTAGGTCCAACTGGCTGTCACCATCTTGGGCCTTGGTTCTTACAAAACAGAACTTATAATCCCCATCAAAGAGAGGCAATGAAATTGACCCTGAACTGCACCTGGCCCGGGGCCATTAAACAGTAGCTGCTCTTCTGATGACTATAAGCATCGAGTATGGATGACAGGCGGGTCCACACTGGTAAAGGTGGACAGTGGAAGACGCCAGGATAGGGGTTTGAGCTGAGGATCCTGGGACCCCTGAGCCAGGAAGGTGTGGAAGGAAGCAAGGTGGCTTCTTAGGAGGAGGTGGTGCTTGAGCTGGACTAAGCGATGTAATATATTTGTCATAAAGAAGCCAGGTGTCCCGGGTGCACCAGCCGAGCGGCAGAGCGCTGACTGGTAGAAATTAATTCTCTGGGGTGCGGGGGGGGGGGGGCTTCAGGTGAGCAGACAGGACCCAGTGAGACACGGATGAGGTTGGAAGAACTGATCTGTGAGACAGGATCAGGCATACAGTTTCCTCCTTGTCTTTTTCTTTTATTTGTTGAAGCCTACATCAAATGCATAACGAGTTTTTTAAAAAATATCTTTGCGGGGCGCCTAGGTGGCTTAGTCAGTTAGCGTCCGACTTTCACTTAGGTCATGATCTCGCGGTTCGTGGGTTCGAGCCCCGCGTCGGGCTCTGTGCTGACTGCCAGCTCAGAGCCTGGAGCCTGTTTCAGTCTGTGACTCCCTCTCTCTCTGACCCTCCCCTGCTCACGCTGTCTCTCTCTCTCTCTCCTAGAAATAAATAAAAATATATATATATTAAAAAAAATCTTTGCTACTTTATTGAAGTGTAATTGACATATAAAAAAGTGGACATATTTAAAGTATAGATTTGATGCGTTTTGGCCTACGTAGATATTTGTAGAACCGTCACAATAATTGGAAGAACCACACCTATAACCCCCAATATTGCCTCCTGGCCTTTTATAATTCTCCCTCTTCTCTCTTACCCCCCACCACACATGGAGGCAGCCACTGATGTGATTTCCATCGTATAGATTCGATTTTCTATACGAAAACACTAATTTTATATAAATGGATTTTCTACACGAATTTTATGTAAATGGAATGATACATTATTCTTTTTTAACTTTTGTTAAAACTCAGTATCATAATTGTTTTTAAGATTTTATTTTTAAGGGGGCACCTGGGTGGCTCAGTCAGTTAAGTGTCTGACTTCGGCTCAGGTCATGATCTCATGGTTCGTGGGTTCGAGCACATCTTCGGGCTCTGCACTGGCAGTGAGGAGCCTGCTTGGAATTCTCACTCTCTCCTCTCTCTCTGCCCCTCCCCTGCTTGCAGTTTCTCCCTATCAAAATAAATAAATAAAAACTATAAAAAAATATTTTATTTTTAAGGAATCCCTACACCCAACATGGGGCTCAAA
The DNA here is from genome assembly GCF_003009895.1 of Hyaena hyaena. Lineage (NCBI taxonomy): Eukaryota > Metazoa > Chordata > Mammalia > Carnivora > Hyaenidae > Hyaena > Hyaena hyaena. The sequence continues at coordinate 4,537,563 of NW_024080670.1, read as the reverse complement.
CTTACAACCCCAAGATCAAGAGTCGCATGCTCTGGGGCGTCTGGGTGGCTCAGTCAGTTAAGCTTCCAACTTTGGCTCAGGTCATGATCTCGCGGTTTGTGGGTTCAAGCCCCATATTGGGCTCTGTGCCAAGAGCTCAGAGCCTGGAGCCTGCTTCGGATTCTGGGTCTCTTTCTCTCTCTCTCTCTCTGCCCCTCCCCCACGTGCACTGTCTCTCTCTCTCTCTCAAAAATAAACATTAAAAAAAAAAGTCTCATGCTCTACCAACTGAGCCAGCCAGGTGCCCCTTAAAACTCAGTATGGATAACTTTGAGATTCATCCATGGTATTAACGTTTGTTTATTTTTGAGAGAGATAGACAGAGTGAAAGTGGGGGAGGGGTAGAGTGAGAGGGAGACAGAATCTGAAGCAGGCTCCAGGCTCTGAGTTGTCAGCACAGAGCCCGACATGGGACTCAAAGTCACAGACAGTGAGATCATAACCTGAGCTGAAGTCAAATGCTTAACCGACTGAGCCACCTGGGTGCCCTCATCCATGGTATTGTATTAGTGGTTCATTCCTTTTTCTTGCTGGCTTATATTACACTGTATGGTTATACTACATGGCCTTCATCCATTTGCCTATTGATGGCCATTTGAATTGTTTCCAGTTTTGAGGTATTATAAAATAAAGCTGCTATGAGGAACACCTGGGTGGCTCAGTTGGTTGAGCGTCCAACTCTTGATTTCAGCTCAGGTCATCATCCCAGGGTTGTGGGATCAAGCCCTGCGTCGGGCTCCACACTCAGCATGGAGCCGACTCAGGACTCTTTCTTTCCCTCTATCCCTCTCCCATGTGCATGCTCTCTCAAGAAAAAAAAAAAAAAAAAAAGCTGCTGTGAACATTTGTGCATCACTTGATGAATTTTATCTATGTATGCATGTGTGTAACTATCTGCATCAAGATGTGAAACATTTCCACTTCCCCAGAAGTTCTCTTCTGCCACGCCATAGTCCTCCAAAGATAACCACAGTTTTGACTTTCACCATCAATCAATTTTGCTTGTCCTAGAACTTCACATAAATGGAATTAAACAGCAATGTGGTACATTTTCCTTTGCTTAATATCATGTTTCTGAGAATAACCCGTGTAGTTGTCTACAGTAGCAATTCATCCCTGATTTATTTATTTATTTATTTATTTATGTATTTATGTATTTATGTAATTATTTATTTAGCTGTGTAGTATCTCACTGTATGGACACATCACAAAGACTTTATCCATTTTCTTGTTGATGGACATTTGGGCTACTCCCAGGCTATTATAAATAAAGATGCTAGGGGTGCCTGAGCGGCTCAATCGGTTGAGCATATGACTTCAGCTCAGCTCATGATCTCATGGTTCATGAGGTCAAGCCCTATATCAGGCTTTGTGCTGACAGCTCCGAGCCTGTTCTAGATTCTGAGCCTGCTTTGGATTCTCTGCCTCTCCCTCTCTATCCATCCCCCACATGCTCTCTTACTCTCTCTCAAAAATAAACATTTAAAAAATTTTTAAAAGAAGAAAAAGGGGCATCTGGGTGGCTCAGTCGGGTAAGCGTCTGACTTTGGCTCAGGTCATGATCTTGCGGTTCCTGAGTTTGAGCCCACATCGGGCTCTTTGCTGACAGCTCAGAGCCTGGAGCCTCCTTCGGATTCTGTGTCTCCCTCTCTCTCTGCCCCTCCCCTGCTCACACTCTGTGTCTCTCTCTCTGTCTCTCAAAAATGAATAAAAGCGTTTAAAAATTTTAAAAATGCTAAAAAAATTAAAAATCATAAATCATAAATAAATAAAAATGCTATGAACATATTACACAGTCTTTTTGCAGACACATATTTTCTTTCTTCCCGGTGCCTGAGTCATAGCCAGGAGTAGAATTTCTGGTTCGTACGGGAAGTATGCTTATTACTAGAAACTGTCAAACATTTTTTCAAAATCGTCGTACCATTTTATACCCTCATCAACAGTGTACAGGAGTTCCAGTTGCTTCCCCTTTTGCCAACATCTGGTATTGTTAAGCCTTTTGATTTTAGCCTTTTAAATGGTGAGCAGTGGTATCTTATAGTGGTTTGTTTTGTTTTGCATTTTCCTTATGACGATGATGTTGAGCATTTTCCCATGTGATACTGGATTTTATTTATTTATTTATTTATTTTTAATGTTTTATTTCTTTCTAGGAGAGAGAGAGAGACAGCGCGAGCAGGGGAGGGTCAGAGAGAGAGGGAGTCACAGACTGAAACAGGCTCCAGGCTCTGAGCTGGCAGTCAGCACAGAGCCCGATGCGGGGCTCAAACCCACAAACCGCGAGATCATGACCTAAGTGAAAGTCAGACGCTTAACCGACTAAGCCACCCAGGTGTCCCTGGATTTTATTTTTAACTTATTTTTTTAAGTTTATTTATTTATTTTTCAAAGAGAGAGAGAGAGAAAGTACAAGCAGGAGAGGGGCGGAAAGAGGGAGAAAGAATCCCAAGCAGGCTCTGCACTATCAGCAGGGAGCCCGACGTGGGGCTTGAACTCACAAACCGTGATCAGGAGTCGGGTGTTTAACAGACTGAGCTTCCCAGGGGTCCCTATTTTTCATTTAAAGTTTGTCTTATTACGGGGTTGATCTTGATCTCGGGGTTGTGAGTTCGAACCCCACAATGGGTATAGAGATTACTTAAAAATAAAAATAAAATCTTCTGAATAATAAATTAAGGGGCGCCTGGCTCAGTTGGTAGAGCAAGTGACTCTTGTTCTCAGGGTCATGAGTTCAAGCCCCACATTGGGCATAGAGTCTAAAAATAAAAACAAAAATAATTTTATTTTATTTTATTTTTTTATTTATTTCTAGGAGAGAGAGAGACAGCGTGAGCAGGGGAGGGTCAGAGAGAGAGGGAGTCACAGACTCTGAAACAGGCTCCAGGCTCTGAGCTGGCAGTCAGCACGGAGCCCGACGCGGGGCTCGAACCCACGAACCGCGAGATCATGACCTAAGCGAAAGTCGGACACTTAATCGACTAAGCCACCCAGGCGCCCCAATAATTTTTTTAAAAAAGGTGTGTTATGCAGCACCTGGGTGGCTCAGTCAGTTAAGCGTCCAACTTCAGCTTGGGTCATGATCTCACAGTTGGGTTTGAGCCCCGTATCGGGCTCTGTGCTGACAGCTAGCTCAGAGCATGGAGCCTGCTTCAGATTCTGTCTCCCTCTCTCTCTGCCCCTCCCCCACTCATGCTCTGTCTCTCTCTCTCTCTCTCTCTCTCTCTCAAAAATAAATAAAATTTTAAAACGATGTGTTATTAAAGTTTTAAAATGATGCTTAATGTAAGACATTCAACTACAGAAGTATATAAAGTACAAAATGAACATTTTACCTTCTTCTCCCAATTTCAGTCCTTTTCATTAGCTAACAGTTTATTATATAGCCTACACAAACAGGTATGATTGTGTACACACACACACACACACACACATCCCCATTTTACTGAGCAATATTATGTGTAGATTTTAGGCTAAGGGACTGACATGCATCGTATCACTGAAACTATAGTAACTTTGATAACTGGAAGAGGAGACTGGGGCCCAGAGAGAGGTTAAGACGGTTGCCAAGGTCACACAGCTCATAAGTGGCATTGCCTGTCCTTGAACCTATCTCTTTGACTTCAAAACTGAGATGCAGAAGAGCCTGGGTGGCACAGTTGGCTGAGCGTCTGACTCTCTTTTAAAATAATTTCTAAATGTTTATTTATTTTTGAGAGAGAGAGAGAGAGAGAGCACAAGTGGAGAGGGGTAGAGAGAGAGAGGAAGACACAGAATTGGAAGCAGGCTCCGGGTTCTGAGCTGTCAGCACAGAGCCCGATGTGGGGCTCAAACCTGTGAACTGAGAGATCATGACCTGAGCCGAAGTCGGGAGAGTCCAGCTCTTGATCTCAGTTCGGGGTATGGTCTCACAGTTAGTGATTTGGAGCCCTACATAAGGCTTTGTGTTTTTTTGCTTTTTTTTTTTAATGTTAATTTAATTTTGAGAGAGAGACAGAGAGTGAGCCACGGAGCAGCAGAGAGACAGGGAGACACAGAATCCAAAGCAGGCTCTGGCCTCTGAGCTGTTTGCAGAGCATTGGGCTCCTTATTGATGGCATTGTGCCTACTTGGGACTCAGTCTCTCCTTCTCTCTGCCCCTCTCCCACTGTTCTCTCTCTCTCTCTCTCTCTGTCTCAAAATAAATAAATAAACTTAAAAAAAACCCTGAGATGCTATCCTCTTACAACCTTAGATTCACTCACTCATTTATTTGCCCTTTCATTCATTCGACAAGTGCTCTTAGGGCCCATGCTGGGCATTCTCCTGCCTTTCAGAGCCCCAGAGGAGCTGAAGAATTAGGTACGTTGACTAATATAATTTAGGGAGAAAGGGGCATGATGGGAGACATAGAGGGGGCCAGTCTGACTCACTTTTTGGGGTCAGGAAAGGGTCCTAGAGTCGGTGCCCCTGAGGGATGTGAGAGGCGCCCACAGGAGGGCGGGCCAGGCTGCAGAAACAGCACAAATGCCAGAGGTTACACCCGCAGGGAGCCCCTCTCTTCCCGGAGCTGGGGTGAGGCTTGAGAGGAGGCAGGTGGGGTGGGGAATGCCAGCCTGGCTCTATGCTGAGCATAAAGGGAATCCGGGAAAGGGCTGGAGTCATGATTTTCAGATTCCAGGGCTTTAGATTTTAATTTCCTTCCCTCCCATCCTACAAGATTCTTCTGCAAGGAGCACAGTGTCCTGGAGAGCTGCCCCCCCCATCCCCCCCCCAGCTATCTGCCAACAGCTGATGCCCCTGATGCTGGCTGCAGGCTGCCTCCTCCATCGGGAAGGACCCTATTGCCCCCTGGTGGTGGCTGGGGCTCGGCCCAGGAGGGACATTGACTCCTGCAGGGCCCGGACAAAGGCGGAAAGGGAGAGGTTCAGTGGCCCCACCCCACCCCTAGACTTCCTGTCTCAGTCAGCAGTACCCCCACCCCCCACCTGCTGTTCAGCCGGGTTTCACTCCCGAGCCCCCCCTCCCTTTCTCTCATTTCACTTCTTCTTTGTCCTCCTCCCCCTGAGGGTCCCCCAAGCCCACCCCCCAAGTCTCCCCCCACCTTTCTCACAGCCTTCCAACTGGCTTCTCTGCTGTCTGCCTGTGCCACTACTCTAGTCTCTACACAGAAGCCAGAGTGGGTTTTCAAAAAATGTTTTCAGTGTTTATTTAGAGAGAGAGAATCCCAAGCAGGCTCCATGCTCAGTGTGGAGCTCGGAGCTCAATGCGGGGCTCGATCCCACGACCATGAGACCATGACCTGAGCCGAAATCAAGAGTCGGACACTTAACCGATTGAGGCATCCAGGTAGCCCTTTTTTTATTATTCTTTAAGTAAAAGTTATACACAGGAAGTTGCACAAATCCTAAGGGCACAGCTTGATCAGTTTTTATGTTTGTAATCATTCAGGTAACACCTGCCCAGATCAAGATATAGAACATTTCTGGCCCCCCAAACCCACCTGGTCCCCCTCCCTCCCCGCCAACAGGTAACCTGTATTCCAATCTCAGATCCTTTGGGCATGTTGTCCAACTGCCAAGAAAAGGAATCAGCATATAACGGACCCTCTTTTGTTGTGTCTTGCTTGTTACAGTCAGCGTCACATTTCTGAGGTTTAACTGTGGTGTTGGGCGCATTTATTCCATCGTGTTACTGAGCTACCGTTCGTTTGTCCATTCGACCGTTGAGGACCATTTGGGTTGTTTCCCGTTTGAGGCTAGTAAGAATAAGCTGCTACATACCTGTCGGTACGAGACTTTGGTGGACGTGAACACTCGTTTCTGTTAGGTACTGGCCCCGATGCGCCCCGTCTTCTCTTGGCCATTTAAATGTCTTGTAACACTTCACTGCATTTTCTGGATGCCTCCTTACTTGATAACTGCCCAAGGGCAGAGACTAACACAGCGCCTGGCAGAGAGGAGCTAAGACAGAAGAAGGAAGGATAGGGGCACCTGGGGGGCTCAGTCAGTTAAGCGTCCGACTTTGGCTCAGGTCATGATCTCACAGTTCGTGGGTTCCAGCCCCGCATCAGGCTCTGTGCTGACGGCTAGCTCAGAGCATGGAGCCTGCTTCAGATTCTGTATCTCCCTCTCTCTGACCCTCCCCTGCTCACGCTGTTTCTCTCTCTCTCTTAAATAAATAAAACATTAAAAAAAAAGAAGAAGAAGAAAAAGGAAGGATGGAAATAAGAAAAGAGGGGAGGAGGGAGGGAGGGACGGAGAGAGGGTAAGAAGGTTCTGGCCTGTGTTCTTACAATAAATGTTAGGTCCTCTGATGAGATGCCAGTGCTGGGTTGGGGGAGGAAGTGAGAATAAGAATAAGGATTCTAGGGGTGTCCGGGTGGCTCAGTCGTTTAAGCGTACGGACTCTTGACTTTGGCTCAGGTCATGATCTCATGGTTCATGAGTTCCAGCCCCACATCAGGCTCTGCGCTGACAGTACGGAGGCTGCTTGGGATTCTTTGTCTCCCCGTGTCCCTGGCTCTCCCCCGGGCACTGTCTCTCTCTCAAAAATAAATAAAGAAACATAAATAAAAAAGAATGAAGATTCTAGGAGTCCAGGATTCTAGGAATATAAGGTAATGGGAATGAGAAAGAAGTAAGGTACCAGTCTAGGGTGCAAGATTTAAGGGAAGCAGGCTGGAGAAGGGGTGTGAAAACCTAAGTAATCAAGATAAATAATAGTTTAGTGAAGCATTTTTTACAGATTTTAATTATTTTGAGAGAGGGGTGGGGAGCAAGTGGAGGAGCAGCAGAGAGAGAGAGAGGGAGAGAGAGTGAATCCCAGGCAGGCTCCACACGGTTAGTACAGAGCCTGATACGGGTCTTGAACTCTAGGATGTGACATCAAGACCTGAGCTGAAGTTGGATCCTTAGCCAATTGAGCCACCCAGGAGCCCCGAGTGAAGTATTTCTGAAATGTTTATTTATCTGCGGGGAGGGAGGGTGCACAGAGGGAGAGAGAGAATCCCACGCAGGCTCCACGTGGTCAGCGCAGAGCCAGACACAGAGCTCGATTCCATAAACTGTGAGATCAGGACCTGAGCAGAAATCGAGTTAGACCCTTAACTGACAGAGCCACCCAGGGGCCCCTGAAGTGTCCTTAAATAAAAATTAATGCCCCAAACTCCATGATGAACAAAATATCAAAAACATAAACAAAACCAGGACCTGAGGCAAGAGGAGAAATACCTATCCCATCCCCCTGGTCTTGACCTTCAGGATCCTGCTGTTCCTCTTACTCACCTGCAGGTGGTAGGGTCAACATCCTTTCAGAAAACAGTCTTTGTGGGGCGCCTGGGTGGCTCAGTCTGTTGAGCGTCTGGCTTCTGCTCAGGTCATGATTTCATGGTTTGTGGGTTCAAGCCCTGCTTTGGACTCTGAGCTGACAGCTAGCCTGGAGCCTGCTTCAGATTCTGTGTCTCCCCTATTTTGCACTGTCTGTCTGTCTGTCTGTCTCTCTCTCAAAAATAAATAAACATTAAAAACGAATTAAAAAAAATAGTCTTTGCTTGGCCTTGGCTTTCCGCAGCTGCAGAGCTGTAAGTCCATGCAGACCTGGCTGGATGCGCATTCTATGAAACTGGGTAAGTCCCTTCCCCTCTCTGGGCCTTCTGATCTATAAAGGGCTAGGAACTCAAATTTCATTTCTAGCTCACACTTCTCAGCCCTGGGCTCTCATTCACCCTCATTCTTCATGCCTTGCCATTTGAAATGTCACTGTTGTTGGGGTTTTTTAAATTTTTTAAATGTTTATTTATTTTTGAGAGAGAGACAGAGTGCAAGCAGGGGAGGAACAGAGAGAGAGGGAGACACAGAATCCAAAGCAGGCTCCAGGCTCTGAGTTGTCAGCACAGAGTCCGATACAGGGCCCAAACTCACAAACTGTGAGATCATGACGTGAGCTGAAGTCGGACGCTTAACTGACTGAGCCACCCAGGCGCCCCCCACCTCCAACTTTTTATTACAAATTTCAAATCTATAGAAAAGCTGAGCACTCTTCACCAGGACTCACCAATTGTTCATGTTTTGTCACATTTGTGCTCTCTTCCTCTCTCTCTCTCTCTCTCTCTCTCTCTCACACACACACACACACACACACACACACCACGTGCTACTTTGTCTTGTGTCAACTTACCTGGAAGCAAGTTTCCTAGAATTCTCTCGCCTGTGTGGTTTCAAGCTGCCTTGGCTACAAAATCAACTTGCTCAAGATGTGGTAGGAGCGGCCATCTTTTACGCTCTGTAGTCTGACGGCGGGCCTCAGGCTCTTGTCCTAACTGTCCCGAGGTTGTCGCTAATCTGCTAACGAGCTTGTTGGTTTTGTGCAACCTGGGCCTGTAGGCCCCCTGGCTCCCGCTAGGTCTTCTCCTTCAGCTTCATGAGTACTGGGCCAGGTATGTGTGCGGCCAATGCAAAGGACACCGGGTCTCCTGCAGGTCACCTGGGTCATTGAGGTTGAAGAGGGTGAGCGACAGATGCGGGATCTAGTGTGTCCTTGCCCTCACCCATGTCAATTCCATGTCTCCTTTCCAACTACCAACAAGTACAGATGCCTTGCACAGTCTGTTCTACCTGCCCCCACAAAAGAGGCGCCCCTCTCTAAAAGATTTTTTATAGTTAATCTATCATTATCATTATTATTATTATTATTTGAGTAGGCTCCATGCCCAACACAAGGCTTGAAATCATGACCCTAAGATCAAGAGTCACATGTCCTACCCACTGAGCCAGCCAGGCATCCTCTAAAATATATATATATTTTTTAATGATCTCTAGTGGGGCACCTGTGTGGCTCAGTTGGCTAAGTGACTGACTTCAGCTCAGATCATGATCTCATAGCTCATGGGTTCAAGCCCCACATCAGGCTCTGTGCTGACATCTCAGAGCCTGGAGCCTGCTTCAGATTCTGTGTCTCCTTCTCTGCCCCTCCCCCATTCATTCTCTCTCTCTCTCTCTCTCTGTCTCTCTCTCTTTCATGGTCTCTCAAAAATAAACAAACATTAAAAAAATTTTAAGGGGCGCCTGGGTGGCTTAGTTGGTTAAGCGTCCAACTTTCGCTTAGGTCATGATCTTGCGGTTCGTGGGTTCGAGCCCTGCGTTGGGCTCTGTGCTGACTGCCAGCTCAGAGCCTGGAGCCTGTTTCAGTCTGTGACTCCCTCTCTCTCTGACCCTCCCCTGCTCATGCTGTCTCTCTCTCTCTCCTAGAAATAAAAAAAAAATTTTTTTAAGTAATTTCTAGGGGTGCCTGGGTAGCTCAGTCAGTTAAGTGTCCAACTCTTAATTTCAGCTCAGGTCACAATTCTGTGGTTCTTAGGATTAAGCCCTGTGTTGGGCTCTGAGCTGACAGTGCAGAGCCTGCTTGGGATTCTCTCTCTTTGCCCCTCCCCTACTCGCACTGGCTTATGCTCTCTCTCAAATAAATAAATAAACATTAAAAAGTAATTTAGAGAAAAAAAAATGTATCTCATAAGATTTAGAACATTCTTCTACATAAACAAAATCCCATTATCCCAACCAAGAAAATTCCATTATCCATCCAGGAGGAACTGGATGTAATAATAGCATCTAGCACACTGTGTATGTTCAGATTTCTCTAACTGTCCCAATAATGCCTTCTTAGCTGTTTTCTTTTTTCCTTTTAACTCCAGAATCTAAAGCTTCCAGTTTTATTTATTTTTGTAAGTAGGCTCCACATCCAGTATGGAGCCCCATCAGGGCTTGAACTCCCCACTTTGAGATCAAGACCTGAGCTGAGACCAAGAGTCTGACGCTTAACTGACTGAGTCACCCAGGAACCTCAGATTTTATTTTTGAAGTTTATTTATTTGTTGAGAGAGGGAGGGGGGGGGAGAGAGAGAGAGAGAGAGAGAGTGCTCACATGCGCATGACTGGGGGAGGGGCAGAGAGAGAGGAAGAGAGAATCCTAAGCAAGCTTTGCACTCCGTTCCGAGCCTGACTCGGGGCTTGATCTCACAATTGTGAGATCATGACCTGAGCCAAAATCAAGAGTCAGATGCTAAACCAACTGAGCCACCCAGGCGCCCCCTCCCAGAATTTATTTTTAAGTAATCTCTACACCTCGAGTGGGGCTGGAACTCACAACGTTGAGGTCAATAGTCTCATGCTCCACTGATTGCAGCAGCCAGGTGCCCCATGACCTTCACTTTTTTTTGGGTGAGGGGGTCCAGGTCTTGTAGGGTGTCCTATCATCTTAAATTGTCTGTTTCTTTGGGATTAGATCCAGGTGGAACATTCTGGGCTACAATACTACACAGCTGATGTTGAGCATTTTCCATTGCATCACCTTAGGAGGCGGGGTTTTTTTTTTTTATTCTTTTTAAAAGTTTATTTATTTTGAAAGAGAGAGAGAGAGAGAGAATCTCAAGCAGGCACTGTCAGCACAGAGCCCGACTTGGGGCTCCAACTCACAAACCATTAGATCATGACCCAAGCTGAAACCAAGCTTAACCAACTGAGCCACTCAGGAGCCCAGGGATGCATTTAACATTAGTTTGTCCTATTGTTATTATTATTATATTTTAAAGTTTATTTCTTTTGAGAGAGAGAGCACAGGCGCGCACAGAGAGAGGAAGGGAGGGGCAGAGAGAGAGGGGGAGAGAGAGAATCCCAAGAAAAGCAGGCTTTGCACTGTTAGCGGAGAGCCCAAAACACAGCTCATTCTCACAAACCATGAGATTACTACCTGAACCGAAACCAAAGTTAGACCAACGGAGCCACCCAGGTACCCCCTATCATAATTTTTTTTAAGATTTTATTTTTAAGTAATCTCTACATCCAACATGGGGCTCAAACTCACAACGCAGAGATCAAGAGTCATACGCTCTACTGACAGAGCCAGTCAGATGCCTCAATTTGTCCTCCCACAGTCTTTTGGAACGCAATCTCTTTAGTCATCTTTCTAATCTCTTCCCTGATTCTTAGTCTGTTAAAATTTTCTACTTCTTATGTATATTTTGCTAAAAAGCTCATCTATTTCCTTTTGTTATTCCAATGTAATGCCATATTTAAAAACAATAACATCACATCTGTGTTTGTATTGCTGTCTTCATTCCTAATGTTGTATATTTTTGCTGTATCCCTGCCTTTTAAAAAAACTTTTCATGTTTATTTATTATTGAGACAGAGAGAAACAGAGCATGAGTTAGGGAAGTGGCAGAGAGAGAGGGAGACACAGAACCTGAAGCAGGCTCCAGGCTCTGAGCTATCAGCCCAGAGCCTGACGTGGGGCTCGAACCACAAACCATGAGATCATGACCTGAGCCAAAGTCAGACGCTTAACCAACTGAGCCACCCAGGCACCCCTTTGCTTTCTTTCTTTGGACTTACCTTTAGTTAAGATTTTTCTTATTTGGGGGTGCCTGGGTAGCTCAGTCGGTTAAGCATCAGACTCTTGATTTCAGCTCAGGTCATGATCCTAGGGTTGTGGGGTCAAGCCCAGTGTTAGGCTCCATGATGAGTGTGGAGTCTACTTGAGATTTTCCTTCTCTCTCTCTCCCTCTCCCACTCTCCCAGGCTTGTGCACATGCTCTCTCTTTCTCTCTTAAAAAAAACATTTTATTTGTCTTTTCAAATCAATTTTTTTCAAACAACTTTTATTTATCCTTTTAGTATTTTCCATTTCATTAACATCAGCTTTTCATCTTATTTTTCCCGCTCTTTCTTTCACTGATTTTTCTAATTTCTTAGGTTGGATCCTTGATTCACTGATTTTGAGTCTTTTATAAATAAAAGCATTGAAGACTGCTATTTTTCACCCGAGTACAACTTTAACAGTGTCCCATGGGGTTTTTGTAGGGAGAATTCGTTTCCTTTCTGAGATATTTTAACAACAAAGGTGTGCTGTGTTACTTGTGTAATGAAAAATGAAGACAAAAATACACAAAGCCAACCCCACCGTAGTCCAATTACATCACTACAGGATTTCTCTGCTGCAGTGGGAGGAAGAACTGCAGGAATTAGGGAAGGTGATGGGCACAGCAGGAGGAGAAGATTTGGAGACAGGCACTCTCAGCGTGATGAGGTTCAGACGTTGGGTCACAGCAATAGCACTACTAGGAATTTACCCAAGGGATACAGGAGTGCTGATGTGTAGGGGCACGTGTACCCCAATGTTTCCCATGTTTACAGCAGTGCTTTCAACAACAGCCAAATTATGGAAAGAGCCTACATGTCCATCAACTAATGAACAGATAAAGAAGATGTGATTTCTATATACAATGGAATACTACTTGGCAATGAGAAAGCATGAAATCATGCATTTGCAGCAGTGTGGATGCAATTGGAAGGTATTATGGTGAATGAAATAAGTCAGTCAGAGAAGGACAGATATCATATGTTTTCACTCATATGTGGATCTTAAGAAACTTCACAGAAGGCCATTGGGGAAGAGAAGGAGAAAAAAAAATAGATACAAACAAAGAGGGAAGGAGGCAAACCACAAGAGACTCTTAAATACAGAGAACAAACTGAGGGTGGATGGCGAGGTGGGGGAGGGGAAAATGGATGACGGACATTGAGGAAGCCACTTGTTGCGATGACCACTGGATGTTGTATGTAAGCCAATTTGACAATAAATTATATTAAAAAAAAAAGAAATTGGGTCAGCAGTAGGAGGTTGGGTGGTGAAATATGGGTTTCATAGGAAAAGTACAAATGGTAAGAGATTAATTAGTCTTCTGAGTAAAAAAGGTTTGTTTGTTTCTTTGTTTGTTTAAGCAACCAAAGAAAACACCCAGGGAAAAAAAAAGCAAGCCATAACCCGTAAATCCAGAGGGCAAAGCTCTGTCTCCTTCCTCATGAGTCTCCATCTGCCAGAAGGTTGGGGGTACAGGGCCGGGGGGTAATATTTGTAGCCTTCCAGTGAATCCCAGCAGAAAACTCTTATAAATATGCTCCAACAGCTCTTGGGTGGTCGTGTTTTGTCATGGAAGGCGGCAGGCATTTTTAGGCCCTAGGGTGGGATGTTGAAAACAGATGGCTTTGATTGTTGGGAATCCATTCAACAAAATAACTGCTATTTTTGTTTTGTATATTAAACATCTGCTCAAACAGCTCCTCCTGTATACAGGGCATGGATGTGATGTGTTTCGGGGGGTGGGTTGTGTATCAACAGCTAGGGAAAGGGTTACAGCCTGGAAGGAAGAGAGAGAGGAGTTGGGGGTCAAGAAGACCCCACACAGGGATGCCCCGAAGGTCTCAGCAGTGAGCCCTGAGCTTGTGGGCAATCAGACCCAGGAATCAAAGCCTGCCTCCCCTGCTTGCCCAACGACAGGCACCTGAGATACCTACAGGGTGGGCAGCTGGTAACGAGGGGAGCCGGGTCCCCAAGATGGATCCCCTTGTCTACCTGCTTCCTGACTCGAGGGAGAGCTGGAGACACCCAGTGTGACTCAGGACAAGGGGCCAGGGCCCAGGTTATGCATATATGAACAGTGGGGAAACGTCCAGAGGGAAAAAGTGACTGGCTGGGGTCACCCAACAAAGCAGGACCGGACTGTGAGTGTTAGACTCAGAGTCGCTCAAAGCTGAGAGTCGTTCTGGGTCTGAACCAGGGTGGGGAGGCCTCTGGGCCCTGACTCTCCGTGGTGTAAGGCAGGAAGTCGGCTGCTGTCAGGGAGAAGGGTGAGTGGGGAAAAGCGGAGGTGGGAAGACAGTAGACAAAGAGAGGAGGGGGAGGGAGGAGGGGCTTGGAGAGGAGACAGGAAGCTGGAGGGGCCAGAAAGAGCCTGTGTTTAATTGGGAGTTGGGAGGGGCCAGCATCCCTGCTTTTTTTAGGCTACTGAGAGATTTTCAGGGTCTGCTTGACAAGACACTGGTGAGGGGGGTGGCAGGTGATGAGGACCCCAGGGCGCCCTGTCACGAGCCAGAGTGGGAGTTAAGGCATCACTAAGCAACACTCTGGATTCTAATGATGGAGCAGCCGTCCTCTCCCAGCCACTCTCCCAGCCACTCTCAGAGCCGGGCAGACCCAGGTTTTGCAGCTAGAACCCTGAAGCTTCGGCGGTGTGGGAAGGCTCCCTTTAAGAAAGAGAAAACATTTGGGGGGCCTGGCTGGCTCAATCGGTTGAGTAGAACAACTTCGGCTGGGCTTGTGATCTCAAGGTTCATGGGTTCAAGCCCCGCGTCAGGCTGTGTGCTGACAGTGCAGACCCTGCTTTGGATTCTCTGACTCCTGCTCTCTCTGCCCCTCTGCCACCCTTTGTATTCTCTCTCTCCCTCTCTCAAAAATAAATAAACATTGGGGTGCCTGGGTGGCTCAGTCGTTTAAGCATCTGACTTAGGCTCAGGTCATGATCTCACGGTTCCTGGGTTCGAGCCCCACGTCGGGTTCTGTGCTGATAACTAGCTCAGAGCCTGGAGCCTGTTTCAGATTCTGTGTCTCCTTCTCTCTCTGACCCTCCCCTGCTCACACTGTCTCTATCTCTCTCGTAGAAATAAATTTGAAAATGTAATAAATAAATAAATAAATAAATAAACGGGAAGGAAGGAAAGAAGAGAAAACATTGGGACACCTGGGTGGCTCAGTCAGTTAAGCATCCAACTTCATTTCAGGTCATGATCTCACCCTTCGTGAGTTCGAGCCCCACGTCGGGCTCTGTGCTGACAGCTAGCTCATAGCCTGGAATCTACTTCAGATTCTGTGTCTCCCTCTCTCTCTGACCCTCCCCTGCTCACGCTGTCTCTGACCCTCTCAGAAATAAATAAAACATTAAAAATTTTTTTAAAAAGTGTCCAACTCTTGATTTCAGCTCAGGTTATAATCTCAAGATTCGTGGGTTCGAGCCCCATGTCGGTTCCACACTAACAGTGCAGAGCCTGCTTGGGATTCTTTGTCTCTCTCTCTCTCCCTCTGCCCTTCCCCTGCTCTCTCTCTCTCTCTCTCTCTCTCATGATAAATAAATAAACTTAACAAAAAAGACAGAGAAAACATAATTACAAAATTAGGCATGGAGACTTGGAAGGGGCCTCTACCTCTGCTAGGTGCCTTCTCTGGTTTCTTCTCCCCCATCCTTTGTGACCTAAAGCCTGCCACTCCCAGAGGGGAAGTGGGAGCAGGTGGTATCAAGAGCATGGACTTGGAGGTCAGACAAATCTGGGATGGAATTCTGGCTAAGCCACTTCCTGTGTGACCCAGGCACGTCACTGCATTCTTAAAACCTCAGTTTTCTCATCTGCAAAATGGGCAGGATGATATTTGCCTCCTCGGAACCGCTGTAAAGATAAAATAAAATAATAGCATGGAGAGCACTTTGCATGGTGCCTGACATCACAAGCACTCCAATGGTGTGCCTGATATGGCATAAGCATTTGGTTTATGATTATAATAATCATACAAAATGATTTGGTTTCACTTCAAATGGCACTTCTTCGAGAGAGTCCTTTTTCAAAAATTGAAGTATAACATACATCCAGCAAAAGTACATGATTCAGTGAGCAGCCTGGTGAAGTTTTACATAAAAATGCACCCAAGTTATCATCACCCAGGTCAAGACACAGAGCATTGGGGCACCTGGCTGGCTCAGTCGGTGGAGCATGTGACTCTTGATCTTGGGGTTGTGAGTTTAAGCTGCACATGTGGAATGGAATTTACTTAAAATAAAAAATTTTTTTACAAAGAAAAAGAAAACGACAGAACATTTCCAGAGCCTCAGGAGTCTCCTCATCTTTCTTCCCAGGGAGTCTCCTTGCCCTCCACCTGCCTCCCTCCACCCCGCCATGAGAAAGCCATTGTCCCGAGCTCTATCATCATAGGTTAGACTGTTCTTGAAGCTTTATATGCATGGAGTCATAGTGTATCCTTCTGTGTCTGGCTCAAAGAGGCTCTGAATTACATGGTTAAGAGCTCAGGCTTTGGGCTCAGTCATGCCTGGTTCAAATCCAACAAGAGAAAGGTTGTTCAGCCAACAAGAGAAAGGGCCAGGATCCAAACCGTGCCAGGTGGTGAGGATTGACAGTAGAATACAGCCCTCTGTGGTTTGGACTTTATTTCTCTCTCCATAAGTAGCCATGGAAGGTTTTCAGATATGGAAGTGACATTTATTTATCCATTTAACATTTAAGAAATATACATCCTGTGCCTCAGGATGTGCCATATGCCTCAGTGTCTGCATCTGTGAAATGCACGTAAATCATCATACCCACTTGATAGTATTTTGAAGGAGATTAATTGTGCTCGAAGCATTTGGTCAACAAGGGTCCCTGAGAAGTGGCAGGTGCTATTTTTACTCATCTCAATTACGTTCAGCCCCTCCCATGCCCATCCCCAGGAGAATCCCATGGCTCTGACCTGAACCCTAGTCTCCCCTGGCGGCTTCACCTCCAATCCAGCCTCTTCTTAGCTGCTAAGTGGGCTGTGTCAGCACGGCCACAGATGGGTCACTGGGCCTTAGCCCATGCTCTCGTTTCCGTTCAGGACACTTCCCTTTCCCCCCCACCCCTCTTTCCCATGTGAACTCCAGCCCAGCCTTGAAGTCTCCACTTTGCCTTTCCCAAGAGTCCTGTCCAGATCCCTGGCTGCACTGGGTGCCCCTCCGCAGGCCTCCCTGGCTCCCCGTTCCTGCCCTGGCAGAGTACTCAGCCCTGCATCAGGTCTATATGCTCACCCTGGCAGAGTGCCCGGCACACTGCAGGCACCTGACGCATATTTCTTAAATGTTAAGTGCATACATAAATAAATGTCACTTCCATATCTGAAAACCTTCCATGGCTACTCATGGAGAGAGAAATGAAACCCAAACCACAGTGGGCTGTATTCTACTGTCAGAGCCTGGAGCCTGGCATGGTTTGGATCCTGGCCCTTTCTCTTGTGGCTGTGAGATCTTGGACAAATGGCTTGGTTTCCTCATCTGTAAAATGGGGATAATAATAGTAAATAAGTCACAGGTGACCACTAGGGTTCAATGATTTGATACATGTAAAGAGCGTGGGATAGCGATTGACATAATACGTTCCACATACGCTAGTTGTGCTCCCCCTCCTCCCCCTCCCCCTCCTCCTCAACACTATTCTGCTGGGGGAAGGGTTGTCACCTGGTAATGCAGGGTGAGGGAGGGGACCTGGTGGTAGGACTGCCCCTTTTCTTTTCCAGTCCTTTGTTTTCAGCCCCCATCCTTCACTCTCACCTTTGGACTTACGTGGTACCAGTGAATCCTGAGCTGCTCCAAGGCCCTGTGGTTGAGTCCGCTGGTCTCTTTTTGAAGATTCATGTTTCCACTTTCTCTTTTCCATGCAGTTGTGAACCCTCAGCCACATGCTGTTCATCTTCCAGAGTTCTGTCTCTGTCTCTGTCTCTCCTCTCCCATTCCCTCCTTGTTCCGTTCTCTGTCCTTGCAGGTTTTAACTTCTTATAATCCCCCTGCTATTGCTTTAGCGGGGTTTCAGGAGGAAAAGGATTCCACTTTATATAATCAGATCTATTTTTCTATAAACAAACAAAATTCTAAAACAAAATATGAACTGTTCTTCATTCTTGGGGAAGGGGCACATGGGAATTTGCTATATTACTTTTCTGTGTTTTTAAAAGTTTTTGTTTTAAAAAAGAGAGGTTCTGGGACACCTGGACGGCTAAGTCAGTTAACCATCAGACTCTTGATTTCAGCTCCGGTCATGATCTCATGGTTTGTGAGTTTGAGCCCGGAGTCAGGCTGAATCCTGCTTGGCATTATCCCTCTCCCCTCTCTCTCTCTCTCTCTCTCTGCCCCTACCCTGCTTGCTCCCTCTATCTCTCAAAATAAATAAATAAACCTAAAAAATTTGTTTAAAGAGGCTCTCCCCTATTCAAAAAAGTGCCTTTGATTCTGATCTGTGGTTCATCTAGCTGCTCTTGTTTTGTTTTGTTTTATCTTTTTCCCAGAAGAGTAAGTCCATACGTTTTTGACAGGTTTGGAGTTAATCCTCACCTCTCTACACACTGACAAACATACCAGGTTACCATTGACTTCTCAACTGCCACAACCACTAGAGTTTTCCTTTTATTATTTTTTTTTTAAATTTATTTTTGAGAGAGAGAGAGAGAGACAGACAGCACAAGCAAGGGAGGGACAGAGAGAGAGAGAGGGAGACACAGAATCTGCAGCAGGCTCCAGGCTCTGAGCTGTCAGTACAGAGCCCTACGTGGGGCTCAAACTCATGGACCACGAGATCATGAACTGAGCTGAAGTCAGACACTTAACCGACTGAGCCACCTGGGTACCCTTATTTTAAAATAATTCTTGAGAGGCGCCTGGGTAGCTCAGAAGTGTCCGACTCTTGATTGCCACTTGGGTCATGATCTCATAATTCGTGAGCCCTGTGTCTGGCTCTGCCCCTGCTTTGGATTCTCTCTCTCAAAATAAATAAACACAAAAAAATAATAAAAATAAATAATTATTAAATAACCACCGATACTCACTAATGATATATATGCATCTTCTCACATCTTCCCAGACCTTGCAATCACTTTGGACATCAACTCTCTCATTTCCTGTTCCACATTGATTTACAGGATGTATTTGCTTTTTGTCAGATCAGTTGATGAAAACCTAACTTTACAAAGATATAATGTCACAGAAAAGAATGTAGTAAAGTCTAATGTTGAAATTGTGAACTATTTCCAGCTACTACTATTCACAGTGTCCAATAGGTGATATTGTTTCTCTCCAGGATTTAAAACATTTTACTATGCTCCTGTTAATTTGCTGTGGTACCCCAGGGTGCCTTAGCACACAGTTTGGGAACTATGGGTCTATTTTTTTTTTTATTTTTTATTATTATTTTTTGTTCTTTCTCTCCTCAGCTTCTGGACTCAGCTCAAATGCTTCCACCAATCTTTCTGGCCAAACTGGCCAGAAGCAAAACACATCTACATAAAACTATTTCCCCAGTTAGAATGAAAATTCCTTCCTCTGGGATCCTACAACAATTTAACGTAAAGCGTAAAGTGCAAAAGATACAAATTGTTCTCTAATATCCACAATGTAAAAAATGCCATATTTCTTTATTTTTCTAAACCAAATAAAACCAGCTGTAAGCCCCTACTGGCTGAGATCACTGAGACTTCCAGTGTCCGGCATTTGGGAGTAGCTCTTTCCATAGTCCAGTTTTTCACAGTCCAGGCAAATCTGAACTGCGCATTTTGGCTGTTCATGGAAGCTTCCTCTGAAGTGTTCACCAGTGCATTCACAAGTGATTGGCCCTCATCTCTGCTGCAGAGCCAGACCGAGCAGACGGACTCTTTCCTGACTCTCAAGACTGTGGGGGAAAGCTTTTGGTGGTTGATGCCAGGCATTCACACTACCACTACCCCTATCCAGAGCCCTGCCTACAATGGGACTCTGTGTGAATAGGGTAAAAGTAAGTGTCTTTCTGGGAACCTGCCATATGGTGGAATCCAACCTTTCCCTTTGGGAAGAGGTATTAGTCCCTCAGAGTTTGAATGCAGGTGGCTTGGGGGCTGGATGTGTCCCTCAGATGTGTTTTGTTTGGCCAATGTGATGTTATTAAAATTTTTTAAAATTTATTTTTATTTTGAGAGAGAGAGAGAAGGAGGGAGAAAACACAAGTGGCAGGTGGGGAGCAAAGAGAGAGAATCCTAAGCAGGCTCCACGCTATCAGCACAGGGCCTGATGCAGGGCTCGAACTCACCAACCATGAGATCATGACCTGAGCCCAAATGAAAACTTGGACGACCAACCCACTGCACCACCGAGGCACCCCTAAAGATTATTTTTTAGTCCATTGCAGTACTTAACCATTGGGAGACTTCATAATTCCTACGATCAAGATCCTTAATCACTGCATGGAAACTACTGATTGGAGCTGAGTAAGGACACCCCTCTGGGCAGGGCATATGGTCTGCAATTGTCTTATCTGCTCACCTCCTCCACATGGCCTCTACAGTCCTTTGAATTTGAGACCCTGGCCTGGACTTTGAAAACTTTTGATATTATCTTCTGACCTCAAATACAAAAATCTGTTAACTCACTCTTGTGGGCAAGGATGTACCAAACTCAAGCACCCCAGGCCCAGAGGCTCTTTGGAGGTATAGGGACGGTGGGTGGTTGCGATGGAGACAATTAGTTTTTCATTCTCTGCCAAAGAATCTACAGCAGCAGAAAAGGCAGGACACTGCCTCATGTTACGTCACTTTTAAGGATATTAATAGCTAACATGCCCTGGGTCCTTACTAGGTTCCCAGTCCTAGGTAAGAAAAAAATCTTATAAATATCATTTTGTTTAATTCTTTGGAAACTGCATCTAAAAGAATGTAGCAGAATCTATCGGGCGCCTGGATGGCTCAATCAGTTAAGTGTAGGACTTTGGCTCAGGCCATCATCTTTCAGGTTATGATCTCACAGTCTGTTAGTTCAAGCCCCTCATCAGGTTCTGTGCCTACAGCTCAGAGCCTGGAGCCTGCTTTGGATTCTGTGTCTCCCCCTCTCTCTGCCCCTCCCCTGCTCACACCCTTGTCTCTCTCTCAAAAATAAAATAAAAACATTAAAAATTAAAAAAAATAAAAGAACGTAGTGGAATCTTAATGTCCCATGGTCATCAGAACGGGTGGGGGTGAACAGGGAAAAATGCAGCTTATGATGCAGCTTAAAAGGAGAAGGGAGTTAGGTGCAAGCCTGGAGACTGTCTGAGAAAAGGACCGGACTCTGGACTCAGGGCTCTCCAGCAGGCCTTGGGGGACCCAAGCCACTGGATCCACAGTATCACTAGGTTTGGTGGCAGCAAACGTACCCCATTTCTTCTGTCTCAACTTGTTCTGTCCCGTTGCCTATTCTGGCTCGTCTGTCCCCTTCTCTCCTCCTTGGTCCCTCCTCGCCGTTCCCTGTCCTTATGCCCAGACTTCCAGCGCTCCGCTTTGCATCCATCCCCCCATCTGCTAATCTCCTGTTGGTGCAGTGGCCAGGCTACAAACAGGCTCCCCGCTGTCACATGACCCGTGCGTAAATCACAGGACTCTTCCTACCCCCAGCGGATGGTCCGCACCAGGGCTCCGCAGCGCCTGCAGGCCGCGCATGCGCAGCTGCCAGCGCACCTGCGGGGGCCGCGGACCAGCCCAGCGCATCCTGCGGCCGCAGCCTCGCCCCGGCGCTCAGGCTGGGGTAACTGCGTACGAATTCCCAAGACGTCCGTTTGCTGTTACTCTTTCAGCAAGCAGTCTGCACAACCTACCCTTCTCCTTAGATCATGGCACTGGGACCGGGACTGTGCGTTGGACGCTGTCACCTGGGCATCAGGAAGTCAGAGTCCTGGGTCTGCGCTTAGAGCCATGTGACCTTGAGCAAATGACTTGACCTCCCTACGCACCAGGAAAATTAAATAATAAGAGCACTGACCTCGTGGGGCTGTAGTGAAAATTCATGAGAGCTCTTTGGGTGGTGCCTGGGGTGTATCAATTGCATACCCAAATAAAGAATCCAGAGCAAAGGGGGATTTTACCTTAACGTGTAGGTCATCTTGCTGGCTCCTCGGAGGCCAGGAAGTTTTACTGTCTTTGTTTCACACACGTAGAGCACTGGCTCTTGATGTCAAGAGGTCTCATGCCAGATCTTGGATTCCACATCCAGAAAGATTCCAGTCCACTACCCCAGAGTCAGGTTCCTGAGTGAGTTCACAGACTGTCACCCCACCTGCTTTTTCAGCCATCCTATTTAGAATAACATCCGTTCTGACTTTTGCCATCCCTAGTGAACATCTCAGGTACACATCCACAGGAAGAGATTTCTTTTTTTGTCCTTCCTTCTGCAGAAAATAACAAGCTGTTATATTTTATTTGCCCGTGACCTCTGAGGAAGTCCCCACACAGATTCCAGGCTACGAAATTGTCCTGCAGCCCTTCAGTGAGGCCCACCCCGGGAGGCTTTCCTCTCTATTCAGCCCCTCAGACTCTCTTCCAGTCACACAGGTCACCTCTCCATTCCTGGAAAATCCACACTCTTTTCTGGCAATTGGTCCTTCCGTTTTCTGTATATCTGCCTGGGACACTCTCCCGGGACCCTTCTGCTCCCTTTTACTCATCTCAGGAGACCCACCCTGACTGTACCACACCAGGTCCACTGGGTCAGGTGCTCTGTCACTCATTCTCACAGCCTCTGTCCTGCTTCAGCACTTATTAGGACAGTGACTCAATGCTGTGTCTGACTTCTTGATTCCTGTCCGTCTCCATAGCTAGAATACTGGCTCCTTGAAGGCAGTCTTTCCTGGCTAAGTTGGGGGAAGGGGGGCACATGCAGCATTACAAGGATATCCTAGGCTCCCTCACATTTGCAAATGATCTTCTCCTCTGAATGCACCCTGAGCCTATCAATAGCTTCCTTGGGTAAAAGGCAGAGTCTAGACTGTAAAATGACAAAGACTTACTCTGTGAAGCCATAAGAAAGTTCTGTTGAGGTAGATTGGGGTGAGGATGAGACGAGGGTCAAATCTTCCTGCCCTGGGGCTGGTAGCTGAACTAGGACATGTGGCCTGTTGTACTGGCTCTGCCATTGTTCATTGTGTGTGACCTCCGGAAAGTCCTCCTTCGGCCTCAGCTTCTTTTAGCTGTTGCTCAGCATAAAATAATGATTCAGAATTCAGATTCTGGAATTGGATCTGTCACTTACTAGCAAAGCACTTATCTTCTCTGAATCTCAATGTCTTCATCTGTAAATATTATTACATTTCTTTTTTTTAAGTTTATTGGGGTGCCTGGGTGGCTCAGTCGGTTGAGTGTCTGTCTTGGACTCAGGTCATGATCTTGTGGTTGACAAGTTTGAGCCCTGCGTCAGGCTCTGTGCTGACAGCTCAGAGCCTGAAGCATGCTTCAGATTCTGTGTCCCCCCTTTCTCCCTGCCCCTCCACCGCTCATGCTCTGTCTCTCCTCCAAAAGTAAATAAACATTAAAAAGTAAAAAAGAAATAAAGTTTATTTATTTTGAGAGAGGTAGAGAATTCTGAGCAGGTTCTACATCGCCAGTGAGGAGCCTGATGTGGGGCTTGAACTCACAAACCGTGAGATCATGACCTGAGCTGAAACCAAGAGTCAGTCGCTTAACCAACTGAGCCACCCAGGCCCCCATTTTAATAATATTAAGAAGAGGACTTAGCTCACAGAGTTGTTCCAAATTTTTAATGAGTATTCACCGATTTTATGAATACTAGCTCTTCCGTCCTTTTTGGTTGTTAATTAGCTCAACTCATTTGCTTTTCTTTGAAGCCAGAGGTGAGTCCTGTGCCATATTTGAAAAGCAACCTCCCTCATCAGCACAGAAAGTCCATCCCAAACTGACCTGGGATCACTTTGCTAATGTGAACTCCTGTAAGGAAATGCTGAGACCTGAGTCGTCCTACAGAATATTCCTATCAGATTTGGTACTTAGAAATTTCTAGCCTTTGAGGATGCCTGGCTGGCTTACTCCACAGAACATGCATCTCTTGATCTCAGGGTTGTGAGTTGGAGCTCCACCTTGGGTGTGGACATTACTTAAAAATGAAGTCTTAATGGGACGCCTGGGTGGCTAAGTTGGTGAAGTATCGACTCGCTCAGGTCATGATCTCAAGGGTCCATGGGCTTGAGCCGTGCATTGAGCTCTGCTGACAGCTCAGAGCCTGGAGCCTGCTGTCGATTCTGTCTCTCTCTCTCTCTCTGCCCCTCCCCCGCCCGCTCTCTGACTCTCTCTCAAAAAATAGACATTTTTAAAAAAGAATGTCTTTTTATTTTTTTAAATATTTTTATTTATTTCTAGGAGAGAGAGAGAGAGAGACAGCGTGAGCAGGGGAGGGTCAGAGAGAGAGGGAGACACAGACTCTGAAATAGGCTCCAGGCTCTGAGCTGGCAGTCAGCACAGAGCCCGACGCGGGGCTCGAACCCACGAACCGCGAGATCATGACCTAAGTGAAAGTCGGACGCTTAACCTACTAAGCCACCCAGGCGCCCCAAGAAGTCTTTTTAAAAAAGAAAGACAGACATTTCTAGCCTTTGAGGATAGGTCTGTCTTGTACACGGCTGCAGCTCCAATGCCCAGAATAGTAGCTTGCATGTAGTAGTGGGAGATCAGTAATTATTTGCTGATATTACACAGCCTGAGAGCAACTCTAGTGCTCAATTCTCTCAGACTCAGGGTTTTTTTTCCCCCCATCTGAAAATGGAGATTGAAAACAATGCTTAATTACTGTAAGGATTTAATGAGATGATGCAGTAAGGCGCTTAGCATAGAGCCTGACACGTAAAAGCTCAGTGAATGGTGGATATGTGGATATAGGTACCCAGAGAAAGATAATGTCGATAAACCTCCACTTACGTTGTGGTTAGGAGCCTCTGAGTTCCTAATGTGGGCAGGGGGGAAATGGACGGTTCCCAGAAAGAGGAAAGACAGAACATAACGTGGTTTCAGGAAGACGGAGCCTGTCAGTAGACTGTGGCCAGGTGCGGAGGCGGCACGGGAGACTTTAGGACCCTGAGCCCTAGGAGCGCGGGACTGGCGGGGTGCGCGCGGCGCGTGAGGTGAGGGGGAGGGCGCGGCTTTCGCGCCAGCCAGGGACCGCCTCGCGCCCAGCCGCATATCGGCGGGCGGAGCCGAGCCCCTGGGCCGCAGTGCGATTGGCGGAGGCGCGCGGGTGACGGGGGCTGGCATGAGGCCCCGCCCCCGGCCGGCCCCGCCCGCGCGCCCGCGCGCGCGCGCGCCGGCAGGTCGGCAGCCTCGCTCTGGTTCGCGTCGCGCCTCCGCGCCGAGTCCGCGCTTCAGTCGAGCCCGAGCGAGGCTGCAGAGCGGAGGGCTGCGGCCAGTAGAGCGCGCTGACCCGGGGAGGCGCCGTGTCCGCGGGCGTCGCTTGAGGAGACTCGGAGCCGGAGGAGTCGCGCAGCACGATGGCCCCCATTGGCCTCAAAGCCGTGGTCGGAGAGAGTAAGTGGAGTCGGGGTCCGTCCGCAGGCGAGGGCTGCGGCTGCCCGGCAGGAGCGGGGCGCCGTACCTGCCCGCGGCGTCCGGCCTCCGCGCAGGCTGCTCACCCCTCCCGGCCGGGGGCTCCTGGCTGGGAGGGTCCCGTTATTTCGGCGCCGCCCTCCTCTCGGGGAAGTCCCTCCCGGCTTCCAGCGGCTTGCGCCCGCTTCCCTGCTTCCCCCGCTCGCCGCTTCCTGCATTCCTCCCCCTGCATCCCACCCCTCCCCTCTTCACCCCATCCTCCTTCACCCAGCCCTCCCCTTCGTCCCCAGCCCTCTCTTCCCCCTTTACCCCCATCCCCCTTCACCCTATCGCTCCCTCCTCAACCCCATTTTTCTCCCCTTCACCCCATCCCCCCCACGCCATTCCTTCTTCCTCCCCCTTCACCCTGAGCACCCCATCCCTCCCCTTCGTGTCGCCTTTATCCCCTGCAGCCCGTCACCCTCCCCTCCTGCACCCATCACCCTCCCCTGCACCCCCGTTCTTCTTCACTCCCATCACCTTCCTCATCCCCCTTCCCCTCTCCCCTTCCTTCTTTATTCCCGAGCTCCCTGATTCCATTCCGTTTTCTGCCTCCGGTCCCTCCCTCTTTCCCACTCTGCTGGGTGAATCGTGACGAGCGAGATCTCGGCCCGCGCCGCCACCCCCACCCCCTCCGGGAGCCCGAGCCGCGGTCCCCGCCTGCGGAGACCCACCTGGGAGCCGCTGGGCGCGCACCGGCTCCGCCGCGCCTCTCGCCCGGCCCCGGGCCGCTGGCTGGCCGGCCGCTGGGGAGGAGCAGCCTGTTTTTCCAAAGGCTTGGCTCTGCAGGGCTGAGGCCGCCTCTCTCCTCCCCCCCCCCCCCCCCCCCGTGTAGGGAAAGAGGCTGCAAGGGCGGGGTCTTATCTGGGTCCCGAANCAGCCTGTTTTTCCAAAGGCTTGGCTCTGCAGGGCTGCAGCCGCCTCCCCCCCCCCCCCCGCCGTTCCGGGGTCGTGGCTGCAAGGGCGGGGTCTTATCTGGGTCCCGAACCGTCTTAAATCACTCGTGGGAGGCGGAAAGCTTAGGCGTGCAGCGGGAGGAGCGGCCCTGCCCTGCTCAGCACCGCAGTCTGCAGTCTCTCCCTGTTGGCAGGACTCAGCCGTCGCTTGGCTGGACGTTTCGGGCAGTGCGAACCACGGTTGCAGGGAGGAAATGGTTGTTGATGGGTTGGGATGGAAGGCTCAGCGTAAATGGATTTTTAAAAATGGATGGTGGTGAGCGTCGGCTGCAGCGGAGTGAGGGGTGGTGGTGATAATATTTGGAAACGGCGTCCTCGGTGCCAAGCAAGATTGATGACTGGTGTAGGCAGATAGTGCCTCTTCAATATTTTGGTTATTTCTTTAATAAAAAAAAAAAAACAATGTGTCGGGTTTTCTGTGACTTTTGGAACCTTCTTTGGATTTAGGAGAAAATTAAAGCTGGGCTTTTGTCTGCAGGAGAGGATAAGGAAGGAAATAGAAGAAAAGTGGAAATTACACTTTCCAGTGATTCTGTCATAGCGCTCTCTCGTCAAACATTGTCGGCGGTGTAGCGTTCCATTTGAGTGTCATAACTGCTTTTTCCTTCCCCGTGTTTTCTGTTGATATATAGGAAATATTTCCACTTGGTTTACAACCTTACCTGACCTATTGCGCCAGAAGAAAATTGTCGTAAAAATTGATCCCCAAACGAGCAAGTTTTAAAAAGTGCCCACAATAACACCTGCTTTCCTCATGCAGTAAAGTCTCGGAATCATATAGCTTCTATTTCCTTAGGAGAATCACGGCGTTTAGGGCTGGAAGGAAACGTGAGGGATCCTCTAATGTCATTTTACCTGTGGGAAAGAAGTGGAGGCTCCTAGCAGTTAAATGACTTGCCAAAATCAGTGTTAATTAATTTTTAAAACCTCGTGTCCATTTACCTGTACCATTTGTAAAAAATAGCTCTTTGTTATTCTATACATACATACGATTTCCTTCCAGTAGCCATTTTAAAGGGTTTTGAAATACAGAATGTTACATTGCATGTTACATTCTTTCAAATGTTGTATTTGAATATTGTGCTTTTAAGACAGAACCCCTAAGTGTACTAGAAGTAAGTGTTTGCATCCTTTTTGCCAGGACCTTTGTTCATGCGGTAGCTCCTTAGTACCCACCCCTCCCCCTTTTTAGAAGCCAACATAAAGACTAAAAAAAAAAAATCAATAATGCAATATGGCCAAGATTGCTTTACTGCAATAAAGCAAAGCCACTGCTTATGAAAATCAAATCAGCTTTACGTAAAATTGGTGAATGTGTGAACAGCATCTGCTCCTTTTCTTTTTTCTTTTTTTAAAATTAAAAAAAAGTGTTTATTTTTGAGAGAGTGCAAACGGGGGAGGGGAAGAGAGAGGGAGACACTGAATCTGAAGCCGACTCCAGGCTCCCAGCTGTCAGCACACAGCCTGACACGGGGCTCGAAATCATGAGCTGTGAGATCATGACTTGAGCCGAAATCAAGAGTCAGATGCTTAACTGACTGAACCACCCAGGTGCCCCTTGGTTAAATTTCTTGAGAGGTGCAAATAAGCCAGAAAATGGGAGAATTGATCTTAAGAGCCTATAGACAGTTTGTAATCCGACCCTACTTCTGTTTCCAGTTCTGCTCATATCTTTTTTTCTTTATTTTTTTTCTATAAAATGTACTTGTTTTCTGCTCTCTACAAAGAGATTGTTAAGAGAAAGGAGAATTTCTTTTTTTGTGTGGCATTTTATATCTACTTTGTGTTCATAAATAATGTTTCAACCATATAAATCCAAGTCGTCATCCAGGGTGGGCTTCTGTTCCCTAAAGTTTTGTCAGTGTGTTACAACGATGCAAGGCATTCACAATGTACTATTTGTCTTTCTTGTTTCCTCGCTATTTCTCCTCATGTGTGTTTGTAAGAATCACATTCCTCTGGGAAAGAATGCAGTTTCGATTTGTACATTAAGTACACACCTTTTTCACATGGGGCCTTGATTCATAGGATGTGTCAGAAGTTGAGAGGACCCCTAGAAAGAAGCAGTCTTCGTTCTTACACTTCTCTTTTTCCTGTAGAAACTTTGGTTAGCATACAAATAACAAGTCTTTTTTGAGATATATTATACACGTTGTATTTTTTCCAGCTTTAAAATCAAGGTATAATTTGCAGACAGTAAAATTTACCCTTTTGAGTGAGCAGTTCTTCACATTTCAGCCATTACCTATAGTCACGTAACCACCACCGTACCCAAAATACAGAATAGTGTCATTACCCTCTCCGATTCCCTTGTGCTGCCCTTTCTAGTTGGCCTCTCCTTCCACACCCAGCCTTGGGCAAACACTGAACTGTTTTCTGTCTCTGTAGTTTTGCCTTTTCCAGAATGTCACTTCAATGGAATCATACAGTACATTCCTTTTTGAATATGACCTTTTTAATGGCAGAGTCCTCATGTTGCGTGTTTCTGTAGGTTGTCCCTTCTCATTGCTGACTGCCGTTCTTTTGTGTGGATGCACCACTTGGTTTATCCCTTTGCCAGCTGAAGGAGGTCTTAGTAATTTGCACTTTGGACAATTGCAGATGCTTCTGTAAACATTCAGACACAGGTTTCTATGTGAACAGATCACTTGGATATGTAAATACCCAGGAGCGGAATTGATGGGTCATATGATAAGTGTATATTTAACTTTATAGAAGCTGTCAAATTGTTTTCCAAAGTAGCTATGCCATTTTACATTCCTACCAACATCCTTGTTAGTACACGGTCTCGTATGTTTGTAAAATTTTAGCCCTTCTGATAGGTATTGGTATCTCATGGCTTTGTTTTGTTTTAAGTTTATTTATTTTGAAAGAGAGCAAGAACGCGAGCAGGGGAAGGGCAGAGAGAGAGGGAGAGAGGGAGAGAGAGAATCCCAAGCAGGTTCTGCTCTGTTAGTAGAGAGCCCAGTGCGGAGCTTGATCTCACAAACGATGAGATCATGATCTAGAGTTGGACGCTTAACCAGCTGAGCCACCCACATACCCCATGGTATCACATGATTTTAATTTGCATTTCGCTAGTGATTGATGATGGTGAGAGGCATTTTTCCATGCTTATTGTCATCTCTATATCTTTGTTGAAGTGCCCAAATCTTTTGCATATTTTTTATTGGCTTATTTTCTTATGATTGAGTTTTGAGAGGTCTTTATATATTCTGGGTGCAAGTCTGTTATCAGTTTTAGGATTTACAAATATTTTCACAGTTTATGTCTTGTCTTTTCATTCTATGAACAGTAGTTTTCAGAAAAGAAGTTCTGAATTTTGACCAAGCCCAGTTTATCAGTTTTTTCTTTTACTGATTGTGCTTTCAGTATCCTATTGAAGATACCTTTGCCTACCCCAAGTTCACAAAGATTTTATGTGTTTTATATATTTTCTATGTTTTCTTCTAGAAGGTTTATAGTTTCAGGCATTATATTTAGTCTTTGACCCATTTTGAGTTAATTTTTGTATACCCTGTGAGTTAGGTTTGTGTGTGTGTATGTGATTTTTTTGTGTGTAAATGTTCAGTTCTAGCCCCGTTTGGTGAAAAGACTGTCCTTTTTTCCATTTTTTTAAAATCCATTTTTCCATTGAATTATCTTTGTTCTTTGTTGAAAAGCAGTTGGCCATACATGGGTGTGTCCATTTCTGGACTCCCAGTTCTGTTTCATTGATCTCTATGTGTACTTTCACCAGCATTCACTCTCTCCATTACTGTAGCTTTAAAGTAAGATTGGAAACCAGGTAATGTGAGTTCTCCAACTTTTTTTTCTTCTTTTTAATATTGTTTTGGTTCTTTTGGTTCATTTGCTTTTCCATATAAATTATAGAATTAGCTTATCTGTTTCTATTTGAAAAATCTTTCTGGGATTTTCATTGGAATTGTGTTGAATCTATAGATCAGTTTGGGAAGAATTAGCATTTTAAACAAATTTACTTTTAAAGTTTTAGTTTCTTAGCTATAGTGCAAATGTGAGAATCATAATTCCTGGCTTTACAAATAAGGGAGCAACCCTCTGATGAGAATTACATATAGTTTAATAAGGTTGCAGAATATAAAGTCAGTTTACAAAAATCTGTATAGAAATTGAAATTTTAAATAGTATCATTTACCGTTGAATGAAAAAAAACCACATGAGATACTTAGATATAAATGTAATGGAATATATTTTGGATCTGTTTGCTGAAAGCTATAAAACACTGATGAAAGAAATCAAAAAGACTTAAATAAATGGAGTTATATACCATATTCATGGAATAGACCAATTTATGTTACACTTATTTTACTCTTGTTAATTTTTTTTTTAATATGTCATTTCAATTTTCTTGGGTAGATACCTAGGAATAGAATTGCTAGGTTGGGGGGCGCCTGGGTGGCTTAGTCGGTTAAGCGTCCGACTTTCGCTTAGGTCATGATCTCGCGGTTCGTGGGTTCAAGCCCCGCTTCAGGCTCTGTGCTGACTGCCAGCTCAGAGCCTGGAGCCTGCTTCAGAGTCTGTGTCTCCCTCTCTCTCTGACCCTCCCCCGCTCACGCTGTCTCTCTCTCTCTCCTAGAAATAAATAAAAAACATTTAAAAAAAAATAAGCAAACATTAAAATTAAAAAAAAAAAAAGAATTGCTAGGTTGGATGGTAACTCTAACTCTTTGAGGAATTGCCAAACTGTTTAAATTTATTTCTTTATTTTGAGAGAGACAGAGAGAGACAGAGAGTGAGCGTGCATGTGTGAGTGAGCGCAAGCAGGGGAGGGGCAGAGAGAGAGAGAGAGAGAGAGAGAGAGAGAGAGAGAATCCCAGGCAGGCTCCACATTGCCAGCACAGAGCCCGGTCATGATCTTAGGGTTCATGAGCCAAAATCAAGAGTTGGACACTTAACTGCTTAATGGACTGAGCCACCCAGGTGCCCCTCCATTGTGGTTTTGATTTGCATTTCCCTGATGGCTAGTGATAAGCATTTTTTTTTCATGTGCTTATTGGCACATTTGTACATCTTTGAAAAGATCTACACAGATCCCTTGTCCATTACAAAAAAAGTTTTTTTAACGTTTATTTTTGACACACACAGAAAGAGCACAAGCAGGGGAAAGCAGAGAGAGAGGGAGACAGAATCTGAAGCAGGATCCAGGCTCTGAGCTCTTCAGCACAGAGCCTGATAACGGGACTCCAATTCATGGACTACGAGATCATGACTTGAGCTGAATTCAGACGCTTAACTGAATGAGCCACCCAGGTGCCTGCTTTATCCATTTTTAAATTAGATTGTTATATCTGTAATCTACATATTATTTTCATTTGAAGTTATTATTTTTACTCTTTTAAATGTAAAAGATAAGTATGTACTTAAGTCTTCAGTAGGTGATAAGGATGTACTTAAATCTGACCAGTTTACCTATTTCTGTAATCATCTACTTTCTATTTTTCTGTATACTTTTGATTAAAAACTGCTTTTTCTTGTAATGGTTGTGATTCTAGACAATTCATTTAAAATTTAAAGTTATTGGTGTGCTTGGGTGGTGCAGTTGGTGAAACATCTGACTCTTGGATCTCAGCTCAGGTCATGATCTCATGGTTTGTGAGTTTGAGCCCTGCGTCGGGCTCTGTGTTGGTAGCACAGAGCCTGCTTGGGATTCTCTCTCTCTCTCTCTCTCTCTCTCTCTCTCTCTATCTCTGCGCCCCTCCCCTACTCTGTCTCTCTCTCAAAATCAATAAAATTTAAAAAATAAAATTTAAAAGTTATTGTTGCTGAGTGGTTCCATTATGTCTTTATTCCCAGTTTATTAATGGAAAGTGTCACATTTTTAATTTGTTTTCAATTTTTTAATTTATTTTGAGAGCGACAGAGACAGCACAAGTTGGGGAGGGGCAGAGAGAAAGGGAGAGAGAAAATCCCAAGCAGGCTCTGCAGTGGCAGTGCAGAGCCCAAGGTGGGACTTGAACCCACAGGGCTGTGAGATCATGACCTGAGCCAAAACCAAGAGTTGGGCATTTAACTGACTGAGCCACCCAGGTGTCCCTAAAGGTGTCATATTTTTTTAAACTCAATTACTAGATATTTTTTTAAACTCAATTACTTACTTATTGTATTTTATTTTTTGTAGTAACCATGCATTACCAGTGAGGCAGCGGGGCCCCCAAACTCCTCACCTTTTTAAGCAGTCTAATGTTGTTGTCTTATACTTAGTCCAAAAATTAGTTTAGTTGTAGTTGTGATTAAAAAAAATTACAAACGAATGATACAGGACAGTATAACTACTTGTAACAGGGAGGCCTGGCATAAACCAGGGGAGGTTAGAGAAAGCTTCCCTAAGGAAGTGATATTTGAACTACTTCCTTTTACTTCCAGTTTACTAGGAGTTTGTTTTTTAAATTAGTATTAACTACCTTTTCAGTTTCTTTTGAAATGATCATATAAGTTTTCTTATTTAATCTATTAATTAATCTAGGGCCACCCGGGTGGCTTAGTCGGCTAAGCGTCTGACTTCGGTTCAGGTCATGAACTCACGGTTCATGGGTTTAAGCCCCGCGTGTCGGGCTTTATGCTGACAGCTAGCTCAGAGCCTGGAGCCTGCTTTGGATTCTGTCTCCCTTTCTCTCTGACCCTTCCCTGCTCACACTGTCTCTATCTCTCTCTCAAAACTAAATAAAACATTTTAAAAAATATATTAATGTAATCTAATTCTAATATTGGATATCATTGCAATTCTGAAATAAACTTTATTATGTATTGTCCTTTTTCTGTATTGTTAAATTTGACTTATTTTTTATACATCTACAGTTACTAATATTGGAGCCTTCTGGCTCTTCTTTGAACATTTCAAATATATTCCCATCCCAAGGCTTTGTATTTTTTGTTCCCTATGTCTGAAATATGCTTGTTCTGTTAATTCCTTTAAGTCTCTGGTCAAATACCACCTTACCAGTGAGGTCTTCTTTTACAGCTTTGTATAAAATGGAAACTTTCCTGTTCCCTCCCTTACTATGGTGAACTGTCACTGGCTGACATTTTATACTTACCCATTTGTTTGTTTATCCCTGCTTTCACTAGCCAAATATAAGCTCTATGAGAGCATAGACTGTTTGGGTCACTGCTGTATCCCTAGCACCTAGGACAGCCCTGGTACATAGTAGGCACTCAACAAATATTTGGAATGAACAGTTGAACACCTTATTTTACATATGTGTATGTGTATTTTTTCTCGCTTTTAAATCTTTTTCAAATTTTTCTCTATCAAATTTCTCTTATTAAATGAAATGGGAAGTTTTCCATCTTGTCGTCTTGTTTCCAAATAGATGAAATAACCTAGGAATTCCCTTCCTTGAATGTCAGAAGTGATTTACCTATAAAACTTTGAATTTGTTCTTTGAAGGGAAAGGATAAATATTTGACAGCCTTTTGATATATTTATTCAGGTTGTCTACTTCTTCAGTCAGTTTTGGCAATTTGTATTTTCTTATAAAACAGGGGGGCGCCTGGGTGGCTCAGTTGGTTAAATGTGTGACTTTGGCTCAGGTCATGGTCTCACTGTTTGTGAGTTCAAGCCCCGCGTCAAGCTCTGTGCTGACAGTACAGAGCTTGCTTGGTATTCTCGCGTTCCCGCTGCCCCTCTTCCCCTTGTACTCTTTCTCAAAATAAACATTAAAAAAATTTAAAATAGACCTTTCAACCTAAAAAATTTTAATTTATTGACTTTAAATTAAATCAGTGTAATTTAGACAGTAGCTCCTGCATTAGTAATTATGATCCCCTTTCTCATTTTATCCTGTTTGTGTTATGATTTTCATGGAAATACAGGCTGGAGATTTGTCTATTTTAATTGTCTTTTTAAAAAAAATCCTTTTTTCCCCTTCTGTGTCATGTGCATGTGTTCTTATTCTAATTTCTTGAATAAAATGATTGGTTAATGTTTTTCCTCATAAATGTATCAAAGGATATGAATTTTCATCTGAGTACAGCTTTGACTTGCCGTTTATTTCTAAATATAATCCTCCTTTGTTTTGAACTAGATGTCATTCTTATGATGGGGTTGTAAACAGTTTAAATTTGGGCAGAATTTACATAAGATATGGTTTGGGACTCAGGTAACATCCATGTGTTATCCATTAGACACAAGAAAGCATATATCTGCCACAGGATCCAAAAAGGACCTCCTGCATGTTCACTGAAAGATTTTCCCCCTGGCTTTTTTTTTTTTTTTTAAATATTTTATTTATTTCTAGCAGAGAGAGAGATACAGCGTGAGCAGGGGAGGGTCAGAGAGAGGGAGTCACAGACTCTGAAACAGGCTCCAGGCTCTGAGCTGGCAGTCAGCACAGAGCCCGACGCGGGGCTCGAACCCACGAACCGCGAGATCATGACCTGAGCGAAAGTCGGACGCTTAACCGACTAAGCCACCCGGGCGCCCCGAAGTATCTTCTTTTTTTAAGAATGTTTAATGTTTTATTTATTTCTGAGAGAGACACACACACACAGTGTGAGCTGGGGAGGGTCAGAGAGAGAGGGAGGTACAGAATTCAAAACAGGCTCCAGGCTCTGAGCTAGCTGTCAGCACGGAGCCCAGCGTGGGGCTGGGACCAACAAACTGTGAGATCATGACCTGAGCTGAAGTCAGACGTTTAACTGACTGAGCCACCCAGGCGCCCCTAATGAAGTATCTTATTTAGTGGAGTAGTCAGGCCAAATTTTATAGTCCTCATTGGCAGCTCAACAGCCGTAAAATTTGAACCCCAGTCCCATGGCTTGCCTGTATGAGAAGCCTTGGAGAATCCCAGCTTGATCTTTTTTTTTTTTTTTAATGTTTATTTATGTTGAGAGAGAGAGAGAGAGAGAGAGTGACATTACAGATGGACATGGGAAGAGCAGCCAGCAGGCTTGAGAGTCAGAGATGAGAAGGTGAATCTAGTAGACCAGTGTCTGTGATTTTGTCACTCATAGACCGCGTCCTCAAACAGTCTGAAAGCAGGCTTGAGCCGGCAACCAGGAGTCTTCATTTAGGAGTGAGTCTTTCTCTCCAGGCTGGGAGGCCTGGCACCTGGATGCTTTCCCAAAGTTTTTCTCTCCGTGTCTTAAAGTCAGTCTGTGTCTGTATGAACTTTATTGTTCAGGATTGTTTTGAGGAGGAAATGAGGGTATGGTTATAGCCAGTCAAAATGCAAAGCTCTGAGGATTTGGGATTTAGGCCATGTCAAGGTGGCATCAAAGTGTAGAATCTGGGCTCTGGGAACAATCTTAGAGGTACCTAGTCCAGATTCCCACCAGAGCAGGAAGCCAGATTGTACTAGTCTGTTGGATGAAAGATGGTGGCAGATTTTTTTCCCCTTCTCTGAAGCTACTGGGGACAGACAGTATTATTTTCATGTCTGTGCCAGCGTACATTTTCACAGTGACAGGTATAAGCCACTAACAGTGTTACAAAAGGAAGGAGGAAAGGCTTAGATGTTGCTCACGACTTTCCAGTTGATTCTAATCCAGTCACAGATGATCCTCATGAACTTCCTTTAATGGCAGTGGGAACAAAGCTGCTTCTCTTTTGCAGCTGAGGGGGAAAAGGAAGATCTTTTAAGCTTAGATGGTTTTCGGAGTCCCCATCACTGAGAGTGACAGGGTAAAGCAGACCTTGGTGACTCACTTCTCTCACAGCTCCTTTCCCCATCTTCTCGAGCACTGGTGTAGCCAGGAGAGGAAGGAGAGAAGCCACTCGCTGGTCTCCAGACACATCAATATTGTTGGTACTAGTTGCTAGGGACTTGAGAAAATAAAACCTTGCAGTTGAGCAGGAATCTCCCTCTGCTCTAGGCTTTCCGCAAGAGGCTACTGTGAGGCAGACCCCTTAAAAATTACTCAGCCTACAGACATAATCATGTTTGTGGTAAAAGTGCTTCAAGATTTGAAGATGAGGCAGTCATGTGGCTACTGAAGTTTCCAGTTTGCTTTCCCACCGATAATCCTAGGGTGTGTTACCTTGAACTTTACTGTTTTGGTTGTCTGCTGGGGTGTCTCTCCTTCTGTGTTCCCCCACCCCTATTTATCCCTTAAGGAACTTTGAAATTCAAGTTAGAGAAATAACTTTTTCCAGACTTTAACTGAGACTGACAGATCCGGTCAGTTTCTCATACAGTGGTAATACCCATTCTTTCCCTGTCTCCAGTCTCTTATTAAAAATATTCAACAGGGGCGCCTGGGTGGTTCAGTTGGTTAAGCATCAGACTTTCCGAATTGGGCTCAGGTCATGATCTCACGGTTGGTGAGTTCAAGCTCCACATCGGGCTCTCTGCTGTCAGCACACAGCCTGCTTTGGGTCCTCTGTCCGCCTCTCTCTCTGCCCCTCCCCTGCTTGTTCTCTCTCTCTCATAAATAAACTTTAAAAAAGTCCAAAATGCTGAAAAGTTGAAAGAATAATATAAATTGCCTGCTTACCTTCTGCCAAGATTTAACAATTGTTAACCTCATGCTTTCTTTATTTTTATCTCCTTTTTTACTGAAGGGTTAGGGGTTAGACATTGCAGAAGAAAAAAATAGTGAACTTGGAGACAGCATTAGAAACTGTCCAAAGTGAAATAGGAAAAAGACTGAGGAGAAAAACCCAAAAACATCAGTAAGCCGTGGGGCAACTTCAAGGAGTCCAGTATATATCATTGGAGTCCCCAAAAGAGAGAAGAATGCAGGGGAGAGAAGAAAGGGGCAGGGTATTTGGAACTATTTCCAAATTTGATGAAAACTATAAACTCTCAGATCCAAGAAGTTCACTGAACCCCAAGCATAAGCAATATGAGGAACTTTACACCAAGACGCATTATAGCCAAATTGCTTAAAAGCAGTTATAAAAAAGAAAAACTTTTAATGTTTTACTTATTTTTGAGAGAGAGAGGTGAGCAGGGGAGGGGCAGAGAGAGAGAGACAGAGGATCCGAAGCAGGCTCTGCGCTGACAGCAGCGAACCCATGTGAGGCTCAAACTCACGAACGGTGAGATCATGACTTCAGCCGAAGTCGGACGCTCAACCCACTGAGCCACCCAGGCACCCCCCAATTTTAATTAACCAAGGAGAAAAGACACACAATATACAGAGCAGAGATAAAGATGGTGCAGATTTCTTGCCAGGAACAATGTAAGCTAAAAGGCAGTAGAGCAGTAACTTTGAAGGACTGAGAGATACAAAATATTAACCTAGAATGCTATACTCCAGAGAATATGCTGTACCCTTCAGTAACGAGGCAAAATAAACACTTTCAGATATTTTTTAAAAAAAAGTTGAAAGAATTCATCACCAGCACCCCGGCCCTACATGAAACGATACCCCAGGGAACCTGCCTTTCCACGACGGAATGAAGGGCACCGGGCACCATGACTGTGTGGGTGAATATAAAACCCCATTAGGCTGAGACTGTTCATCTTCCCTCTGGTGCATCACAGTTACTCTGGACTTCTGTTCACCACCCTCCTGGGATTTTTTTCACCTCTCTTGTTTTTAACAGTCTGTACACATGGTCATTTAGTCCTCTGTTTTCAGTAGTAGACTCACTCTGAGCCTGCCTGAGGCTTCCCAGTCCGGGGACTCTGCAGACTCTACACTGTCCAGAGAGGAAACTTTCATTGTTCTGCCATGTTGGGAGACAGATAATCACCCAGTGACGGGAAGTGGTAGAAGGGACCTAGGGTATAGCTGTTTCCCAAGTACGTTTCTACCAACATGCCTTATACTGGCCCCCACCCCCATTCTTTTGCATGTTAGAGGTACTGGGGCTTCCAGTTCCTCAAACTATTGAGGCTTCTTTTTTTAACATTCAGTTGGTTTTCAG
The DNA here is from genome assembly GCF_003009895.1 of Hyaena hyaena. Taxonomy (NCBI): domain Eukaryota; kingdom Metazoa; phylum Chordata; class Mammalia; order Carnivora; family Hyaenidae; genus Hyaena; species Hyaena hyaena. The sequence continues at coordinate 4,499,766 of NW_024080670.1, read as the reverse complement.
TGTTTCCTACTTCTGGTTTAGGATTCCACTTGAGATGAACTCAGCTTTCCTAGACCTGCTATGTCACTTACCCCACTTCTGCTGTAGAAAATAAGACTACAGGGGCACCTGGCTGGCTCAGTCAGTGGACCATATAACTCTTGATCTTGAGGTTGTAATATTGAGCCCTACATTGGGTATGGAGATTACTTTAAAAATATCTTTAAAAAAATTTTTTTAATGTTTATTTTTGAGAGAGAGAGGTTGTGTGAGGACATGGGGGAGGGGCAGAGAGAGAGGGAGACACAGAATCTGAAGCAGGCTCCAGGCTCTGAGCTGTCAGCGCAGAGCCCTGTGTGGGGCTCAAACCCACGAACCACGAGATCATGACCTGAGCCGAAGTCAGATGCCTAACCGATTGAGCCACCCAGGCACCCCCCAAAAAATAAAATCATAAAAAGAAAAAGGAAAGAAGGCCACAGACTCAGAATTTAAAAATAAGACTGTTTAAAATTAAGACTGTCAAGGGTGACTGGGTGGCTCACTTGGTTAAGCATCCAACTCTTGGTTTGGGATCAGTTCATGATCTTGCGGTTCGTGGGTTTGAGCCTCATGTCATGTCAGGCTCTGGGAGTTCTCTCTCCTTCTTTCTCTGCCCCTCACCTGCTTGTGCTCTCTCTCTCAAAATAAATAAATAAACTTTAAAAAATAAATAAAAATAAGACTTCATCATATATAAGAACTGCATTCTAGGAAGGAAGGAAGGGAGTGGCCAGCAACCAAAAGCTGGGGACCTCCACACCCTAGTTAACATAGCAAAATGACTGGCTCTTTTGGGCACTTTATTTTTTCCCCCCTTTCTTGCCGAGAGAATGGAAACAGTCTGCTAGAGTCCTAGGGCTAACTGGGCAGCAAACAAATCCTGACTAAACAGACAGGTGAAAAAAAAAATTGAGGACACACCAAATTCAAAAATTTCATTCTGAATTTCATTAGCTCACTCTGAAGCAGGAAATCAAGTTAACCCTAAGGTCATTTCATCTGATACTGCGTATTTGGACCCCAACATACTTCTTCAGTGGAGTGATCGTTGGCATGGAGCTACGTTACACAATACGGGGAGACAACTTTCCCTGGTCAGTTCTCCACCACCCACCCTTCCCTAAGTGAAGACTGGGCAAAGACCACCATCCAGAATACACCCCAGTCATGTTCTGAGGGCGATATTCAAATAATACCTCGGTAAACGGGGAGCAGGCGAAGAGAGCCCACCTGTACCCTTTTACATAAGCAGACTGCCGGAGAGAATTGCCCTTGTCTAGGTGATTTAAGCAGAAAAGCGGGGGGAGAAAACTATATAGGAGAGAAACTTTGATAAGGAAAAATGATAGAAATATGGCTCGTAGACTCAGGTAAATAATTTATTCTGGAAGAAGACTCATACAGAGAAAACAGTTCAAATCACTGGCAGGAAAATGATGAACCAAGAGCTCAGATGTAAGGTGCTGTGAAATAACCAAGCAAAGCAGGAAATGGGCTAGTCAGGCCAAGGAAGTGGAAAACAATGGTAGCGCTCCAGAACTAACAGACCAATTCTCGGATGTAAGCAAGCAGCATCTTTCCTACGGGGTATGAAAGACCGACTTTCTACAGGATATGAAGACTTTTTTTTTTTTTTTTTAACTTTTTTTATAGTTTTTGTTTATTTTTGAGACAGAGACAGAGCCAGAGCAGGGGAGGGGCAGAGAGAGAGAGAGAGAGAGGGGGAGACACAGAATCCGAAACAGGCTACAGGCTCTGAGCTGCCAGCACAGAACCCGATGCGGGCCTCGAACCCATGAACCATGAGGTCATGACCTGAGCCAAAGTTGGACACTTAACCGACTGAGCCACCCAGGCGCCCCAAGACATCTCAGAACTTAATATCTGAAAACTGAAGACCCGAAGCAGGTTAAAGCTTAGAACAATACAGGGGTACCTGGGTGGCTTAGTCGGTTAAGTGTCCGAATTTCGCTTGGGTCATGATCTCTCGGTTCGTGGGTTCGAGCCCCGCGTCGGGCTCTGTGCTGACTGCCAGCTCAGAGCCTGGAGCCTGTTTCAGTCTGTGACTCCCTCTGTCTCTGACCCTCCCCTGCTCATGCTGTCTCTCTCTCTCCTAGAAATAAATAAAACATTAAAAAAAATTTTTTTTAAATAAAAAGCTTAGAACAATACAGACTGGGCTGGTGAGAGTCTTGGACTTGAAGATAAGATGATTCCTACCATCACTGTCATAGACAAGTCTCTTATATCTGGTGGGCTCAGTTTCTTTATAAAAATGGACTAGATCAGGATTTCTCAACCTCAGCATTTTTGTTTTTTTACTTTATTTAAAAACTTTTTAAATGTTTTTATTTATTTCTGAGAGAGAGAGTGAGAGCAGGAGAGGGTCAGAGAGAGAGGGAGACAGAATCTGAAGCCGGCTCCAGGCTCTGAGCTAGCTGTCAGCACAGAGCTCGACGCGGGGCTTGAACCCACGAACCGTGAGATCATGACCTGAGCTGAAGTTGGATGCTTCACCGACTGAACAACCCAGGCCCTTGTTTTTTTTTTTACTTAAAAAAAGAAAAATGCTTATTTTTGAGAGAGAGTGAGAATGAGTGTGCCAGTGGAGGGGCAGAGGTAGACAGAGGATCCGAAGCAGGCTCTGCACTGTCAGTGTGGAGACCAGTGCAGGGCTCAAACTGATAAACCATGAGATCATGACCCTGAGCTGAAGCCAGACACTTAACCGACTGAGCCACCCAGGCGCCCCACCCTCAGCACTATTGACGTTTGAGGCTGTGTGAGCCTGTGCATTGGAGGATGTTTGCAGCATTCCTGGCCTCTCCCTACTGAATGCCCAGAGCACCCTCCAGTCATGACAGTCAAAAATGTCTCCAGACATGGCTGAAAGGCCCCTGGGGGCACAGTCACTCCCCATTAAGAACCACTAGACTAGATGATCTTTTGTCTGCTCTGGGTTTCTAGGATTCTATGAAATATTCCATTCTTCCCCATCTTTAGAAGTATGTTTTCTCCAATCCTCAGTCCTTAGTGGGAGGGGAACTCCCATTTAAGTCAAGAAATGTCACTTGGAGCCATTAGATTCTGCACCTATGAACTTAAGATACTGGCCCCATCTTGGGTTCTTGCCAAGATCAAGCTAGATACCTGTTCTAGGTCCTTACAGTTCAAGGAGTAATTACTGCAGACATCATAGTCTGTACTAGGCAGAGGACAGGCTGGCAGACTGACTGAGAAGTTAGCAGATGAGATCTGCTGCTGCTCATGATATATATGTATGTATGTGGGCAGTGTGTTTTTTTCCTTCCTTCCTTTCTTTCTTTCTCGCTCTCTCCCCTCCCTTCCTTCCTTTTTTTCTTTCAGCAAATATAAAACACTTCCCAAATAACTGCATGATAGTATCACTATCTTTTTTTTTTAAGTTTATTTATTTATTTTGAGAGAGAGAGAGAGACCCTTGAGGAGGGGAGAGTCAGAAAGAAGGAGAGAGAGAGTTCCAAACAGGATCTACACTGTCAGCAAGGAGCCAGACGTGTGGCTCGAACCCATGAACCATGAGATCATGGCATGAGCCAAAACCAGGAGTCAGAGGCTTAACTGACTGAGCCACCCATGTACCCAGATAATATCATTATCTTGTATAAGAATGGCCCTCATTCCTGAGTCCTTTTATTTTATTTTATTTTTTTATTTTTTTTAATTTTTTTTTTTGTTTTATTTATTTATTTCTAGGAGAGAGAAACAGCGTGAGCAGGGGAGGGTCAGAGAGAGAGGGAGGCACAGACTCTGAAACAGGCTCCAGGCTCTGAGCTGGCAGTCAGCACAGAGCCCGACGCGGGGCTCGAACCCACGAACCGCGAGATCATGACCCGAGCGAAAGTCAGACGCTTAACCGACTAAGCCACCCAGGCGCCCCTCCTGAGTCCTTTTAAAAATGTCTTATTTGGGGCGCCTGGGTGGCTCAGTCAGTTAAGCGGCCGACTTCAGCTCAGGTCATGATCTCATGGTTCGTGGGTTCCAGCCCCGCGTCGGGCTCTGTGCTGACAGCTAGCTCAGAGCCTGGAGCCTGTGTCAGATTCTGTGTCTCCTTGTCTCTCTGACCCTCCCCTGCTCACACTGTCTGTCTCTCTCTCTCAGAAATAAATAAAACATTAAAAAAAATTTTTTTAGTGTCTTATTCACTGTGCTTATTCACTTATTCATAGTGCTGTCTGTCCTAGAATATTAATCTCCATTTCACTACTTCGTGTCTTTGGTCTTTTTGTTTCAAAACATTAGATATAACTAAATAGTGTTTACCATGAGCTATTGATTTTAAGAAGATATAAGTTGTTTTGGTTTCCTTTTTTTTTTAGAGAACCAGAGTGACAGCATGAGTGGGGGAAGAGGGTGAGAGACAGGGAGAGAATCTTAAGCAGGCTCCATGGTCAGCACAGAGCCTGATGTGGGGCTTGATCTCATGACCTTGGGATCATGACCTGAGTCTGAATCAAGAGTCAGACACTCAACTGACTGAGCACTGAGCATCCAGACACTCCTTGGTTTCCTTTTTTTTTTTTTTTTTTAATGTTTTTATTTATTTTTGAGAGAGAGAACAAGGGCAAGGAGAAGTAGAGAGAGAGGGAGACACAGATCTGAAGTGGGCTCTATGCTGAGAGTGGAGAGCCCCATGTGGGGCGCAAACCCATGAATGGTGAGATCATGAACTGAGCCAAAGTCAGACATTCAGTCGACTGAGCCACCCAGGCTCCCCTTTGGTTTCCATTTTTAATTGATTTTTCTACTTGTGTGTCTTTGGTAACCTCACAGCTCCTTTAATTCAGGGGATATTATGTTGAAAGCAGCCTTAGAAAGAAGAAAATAGCTTCTTCGGAGCTGAGATGAGGTGACTGCATCCAGAGTGCATCTAGGAACTCCTGTTTCTAATCCCGTTCTGTCCTCTTTTGAGATTTCCTTTCTGCTACTCAAAATTCCAAGATCGGGGCACCTGGGTAGTGTCCCACTTTGGCTCAGGTCATGATCTCATGGTTCGTGGGTTCGAGACCCACACCGGGCTCTGTGCTGACAGCTAGCTCAGAGCCTGGAGCCTGTTTCAGATTCTGTGTCTCCCTCTCCCCCTCTCAGACCCTCCCCTGCTCACACTATCTCTCTCTCTGTCTCTCTCAGAAATAAATAAAACATTAAAAAAAATTAAAAAGAAAAACAAAATTCCAAGATCTGTGAGGCTTTGCTTTAGAGACTTTCTAGCTCCTTGACCTTTGGGCTCTAAACCTTAGGAAGCAGAGTGGGGAAAATAAAATAGAAAATGAAAATCCCCTGTGAAAGAGATAGTGAATAGTTCTTTCTGTAACTCCATCTGGCATCTTTTTGGGCCGAGGTTAGGATTTGGTTTCTCGGACATCAGGCATTTATTTATCATCATGCTCTCCTCTCAGAGTTGGCAGCAGCCCGAGTGTTAGATGTCATAACGTTGGACATTTGAGTCTTATGCAATCAGTGGGTGTGTTCACCAGTCTCTGAATGTTCTAAAGCTTGTGACCACTCCAACAATGGGGCCTTCCCTTCCCTCCCACTCCTCAGCACCCAAAAAGCAAATCTAAACAGGAACATTCCCAGGGTAAGTAGTTATAATTGAACAGCAGTTACAGGGAGCGTGGTACCTCGTCC
>NW_024080670.1:4341575-4491575 GCF_003009895.1 Hyaena hyaena | reverse complement strand
TGCTGGATCTCCCCATAATTGCTTTCTTTTTATTCCTGGACTATCCCACTCTTCATCCTGGCTTGAGGATTTTGCATCTGCTCTTCCGATGCCTAGAAAACTCTTCCCCCCAGAACTTCCTGGTCACCTCTTCAGAGGACCTTCTCCCAAATCCCATCACACTCTTGTTGATTAACCTTTTTAGTTTCCTTTGAGCACATATCGCTGACTATAATGGTCTTGTTTACTTCCTTGTGTGGATTGCTCTCTCGGCCTTTATACCTCCAGGTGTAAGCGGCTTAAGAGCAGGAATCTTATTTACGGCCTTTATACCTCCAGGTGTAAGCGGCTTAAGAGCAGGAATCTTATTTACTTGGTCACCGTGGTCTTTTCAGTGTCTGGAAAGATGTCTGACTTATAGCAGGTGTTCAGTAAATCATTGTTGAGTGGATGAAAGAATTTGTATGCAGAGACACAGACTGGAAAATAGGAGACATCACAGACTCCATGGAGGAGCAGTAAGAAACCAGTTGGAAATCACTGGGTTCTTCCTTCTTAGGAAGGTCAAATACCATCTGAAGTAGATGCTGCTGCTGATGGTAATAACCAACAGTGTTAAGTACTAAACTAAGTGCTTAACACACATGAACTTGTTTAATTCCTCAATAACTCTATGGGGCATATGTGGTCATTCCCATTTTACAGATGGGGAAACTGACACAGAAATTTAATAATTTGCCCAAGGTCACAGCTAGTGAGTGGAGGATCTGGCTCCAAAACCCATCTGAATGACTTAGCTGTAGTATGTCAAGGTGATCATTGAAACAAAACAGAGAAAAGCACACCTGGCTTCAGTTTCAGAGTACAGTCCATGCTAGAGCTCAAGAGAACATGTGTGTAGTGGGAAGAGCATTTCGTTGGGCTCCAGAGACCCATTTCTGCTCACTCTGGAGTGACCACTTAGTGGCCTTGTCTACTCCAGATGGCTTTGTTTTGCAGGGAGTATCTCAGTCCCAAAAAGAGGGACTAGACCTTGGTCTTAAATGATCTCTAAGGTTCTTTCCAATATAAGAGTTCTTAAACACCAAAGAAGTAGAATCATGGAAAGTTATCAACCTCCTCAGGCCTCAGCCAAAGAGCCGTGAAAGTATGTGCATACATTCCATGCACACTTGAATATGTATAGAAGGGGCGCCTGGATGGCTCAGTTGGTGAAGCGTCCAACTTCAGCTCAGGTCATGATCTTACGACTCTTGGGTTCGAGCCCCGCATCGGGCTCTGTGCTGACAGCGAGCTCAGAGCCTGGAGCCTGCTTCAGATTCCATGTCTCCCTCTCTCTCTGACCCTCCCCTGCTCACGCTGTCTCTGTCTCTATCTCTATCTCCCAGAAATAAATAAAACATTAAAGAATTAAAAAAAAAAAAGAATGCATAGATAAAAGGATCTGTAAGGGTGCCTACTAAACTTGTTAATGGGTTTTCCCCTCAAGAATGGGAGTAAGGAGAAAAATTTCACTTTGTACTTATGCATCTATTTGAAATCTTCAACACAAATGTGCTATACTTCTGTATTATTAAGAACAACATAAAGGTGGGGTGCCTGGGGGGCTCAGTCAGTTAAGCCTCTGACTTTAGCTCAGGTCACGATTTCTTGGTTCGTGAGTTTGAGCCCTGCAATCATAAGAATCGAGTCCTGTGCTGTCAGCACAGAGCCTGGAGTTTGCTTTGGATTCTGTGTCTCTTGTGAGGGCGATCTGGCTGCGACATCTGTCACCCCATTGATCTCCAGGGTTGATTTGGCTGATTTGGCTGGCTAGGCGGTGTCCCCTTCCTCCCTCACCGCTCCATGTGCATCCCTCCCAAAGCTGCGCTCTCTGTCTAAGAGGACGACCTTCCCCAATAGAGGAGGACCGTTCTTCGGTCAAGGGTATACGAGTAGCGGCGCTCCCCTGCTAGAACCTCCAGACAAGCTTTCAAGGTCCATTTGGATTCTGTGTCTCCCTCTCTGTGCTCCTCCCTCACTTACATTCTCTCTCTTTTTCTCTCTCTCTCTCTCAAATAAACATTAAAAAAAAAACAACACATAAGCAAAAATTTGTAGTTACATTGTAATTTGTACTTAGATAACCAACAGTTCATGTATAACTATTTCCAAGGGAAGATCTTGACAGTATTTGGAAGACTTGTTTTCAAGTATTTGAACCATTTCCGTATGTGTCGTTTCGCATTAAACTCATTCCACTCGGGAGGTGCAGCTGTTTAGCCAGGAGACCCTTCAGCCCCGAGCGAGACAAAGAGGGGTGTTTGCGGTCTTCAGGTATCTCAAGTGCTGGTGGGCAGAGAGGAATAGACTTGTCACCTCGGAGCAGAATTGCCAGCGGCGTGGCATCGGCCCGGGTGGGGTCCCAGCCCAGTCTGTAGGGTGAACAGTGGGGCTGTCTCCCCGGGGTCTGCTGTTGCTGCCACATAAAAGCCCTGGTGGCTCTCAGGTATCTGTTTTGTACCTGCCACACTACTAAACGTGAGTGTGATTCACATGATTGCTGCAGGCAGACCTTCCACATCCTTCTTTCCAGTTTGATACCTCGTTTCGTCTTCTTGTCTAAGTGAATGTACAGAACAACGTTAAGTGACGGCAATTTAAGAATATAGTCCATGTGTGTCTGTGTTGCGACATTAAATGCCTGTGGGCCCCGACTTGTGATTCGTTTTTAATGCATCTGTTCGTAGATAAACAGAGGTCTGTCTGTCTCCTCAGAAAGGGTAGAAGGAGTCTTCTGTTCAGGTTTACCTTTACATTTAAGATTTATAACGTACACACTGGCACGTTCTTGCCATTATTCTAAAACATACCACATGTTTGTTGGGGGTCAGAGAAGTCATAAAGTTTTGGGTGAAGTACCTATAGAGTTTGTTACCTAATATTTTCGTGATTATTCTAAAACTGTGTTTTGAATATGTACATTTTTAAAAAATGTTTAATTCCAGAGAGAGAGAGAGAACAGGCCAGTGGAGGAGGAGCTGAGAGGGAGAGAGAAAGGGAGAGAGAGAGAGAGAGGGAGAGGGAGAGAGAGAGAGAGAGGGAAAGGGAAAGGGAGGGGGGGAGAGAGAGAGAGAGAGAGAGAGAGAGAGAGAGAGAGAGAATCCCAAGCAGGCTCCATGCTGTTAGTGCAGAGCCCAGCGCGCGGGGCTTGATCTCACAAACAGATCATGACCTGAACGGAAATCAGAAGCCAGATGCTTAACCAACTGAGCAACTCAGGCACCCCTGTACTTCTTCTTAATAGGTTTTTACATTATAGTACTGATTTTTATTGGTGGAAGCGACGTGTCATAATTTTCCCAAGGAAATAATTCCTTGTCAATGTGAATAACACACTTTATAGTGACCCACAGCGGTGCCTTTTATTGGATGCCAGGCACTTAAAAACCATTGTATCTCACTGATCTTTGTAATGGGTCATTAGAGTATTCTAATTTAGTTTTGCAGGTGAGAAAACTGAAGCCTGAAACATTTTAAACTTGCCCAAGTCCACACAGTCAGCAACTGCCTGAACCTGAAGTTTCCCTGCTCTAACTTTAGAACTTTCCGAGGCACTTTTTTTTTTTTTTAATTGTGAGAGGTGGGGGTGACCTTTACTTGAGCAACTAGCCTCTGTATTCAAGAGGGTGTCTTTTAGAAGAACTGCCACTATTAAGTCAGAAGGACTCTGGAAGCTCCTTGTAGTTTGGGTTGGTAAACTGGAGGGTAGTTGTGGCCGGAGTTTAGTCTCCCTTCAATCTCTCTGCAGAACATGGCGGCACTTGTTCCGATCCGATGGGGCCAGACTTATGGTGCACCTGTTCGGGGCAGAGCATTAGAATGTTTGAATCGCCCATAGTTTTAAGGACTCTGGTAATACTCACATTTCTCCCCAAGCTTCCAGCCCAGCGAATATCAGTCATGCTGTTTCAGATGTTTTGGCGTTCCATGGGCTTAGGCATCCTGACACACGTCACTGTGAGAGGCAGTTATGGGTGCCAGGGCTGGAAGGGCAGGGCTTCACAGGTGGGGCAAGGGTTTGCAGCTCCCTAGAGCCAGTGCTTTGGGACTCCAGTTGGTATATTGGGTGCATGTGAGGATGTCCCAGATAATGTTAGCTACCTGCTCTTTTCCTCAGGCCATGGGAAGGACTTGCCAAGTTTGGGAGGCATGCAGGACCTAGAGCATGTGGTTGAGAAGGAACCTACTTGCTTAACCCCTTGTCCGTGCGGGAAGCGGAGTCCACCAGGGCTGTGGTCTTCGCGATTATGGAGAAGTTGAAGCTGCCCTGGGGTCTTCTGTCTTGTCTATAGAAATGGGTTGGGCGATGGGGTGGACATGTTGGCTGTTGGTGCACAGTTTGGCGTGTAGAAATAAGACCTGCCGGTTGGACCAGCCTCAGGAGGCTTGGTTGTTGCCCCGTACAAAGAGGACTTACAAGAGAGATGAAATGTGATTGCCAGGGATTATTTGTGAGGAAGTAGCCCAAGCTACTTGATTCTTAATGCTAAAATGGGCTCTAATCCTTGTTTCCTTTTTGGTATTGGATTAGAAAAATGTAGGGCAGCATTAGAATTGGCTGTTAATAATACCCATGACAAATTTATCTTCCAAGAATTTTGGAATGGGAGTAACTAGGAAGGATTGAAGTCCAAATTTTTACCTCCAGCTGAACTTCTCACTCCTCAAAGCTCCAGAGCCACCTCAGCTACCTGCTCATATCAACCCTCAGATATCTCTTCGCCTTCTCAGTCTTTTTTTTTTTAAAGAACTTTTTTTTTTTTAAGTTTATTTAATTTTGAGAGAGCACAAGCAGAGGAGGTACTGAGAGAGGGGGCCAGAGGATCGAAAGTGGGTTCTGCGCTGATGCAGCAAGCCTTACATGGGGCTCAAATTCACAAACCCAGAAATCATGACCTGAGCCAAAGTCAGATGCTCAACCTACTGAGCCACCCAGGTGCCCCTCAACCTTTAATCAAAAGAGGACTCTTGGGTCTCCTGGGTGGCTCAGTCAGTTGAGTGTCTGACTTTGGCTCAGGTCATGATCTCACCGTTTTTGAGTTTGAGCCCCGCCTTGAGTTCTGTGATGACAGCTCAGAGCCTAGAGCTTGCTTGGGATTCTGTGTTTCCCTCTCTCTCTGCTCCTCCCTTGCATGTGCTCTGTCTCTGTCTGTCTCTTTCTGCCTCTCCCCTGCTCACACTGTTTCTGTCTCTGTCTCTCTCAGAAATAAACGTTAAAAAAAAAAAAAGGACTCTTGGTATTCTCTTTTTTTTTTTTAAAAAAACATTTTATTTATTTCTAGGAGAGAGAAAGAGAGACAGCATGAGCAGGGGAGGGTCAGAGAGAGAGGCGGACATGACTCCGAAACAGTCTCCAGGCTCTGAACTGGCAGTCAGCACAGAGCCCGACGCGGGGCTCGAACCCACGAACCGTGAGATCATGACCTAAGCGAAAGTGAGACGCTTAACCGACTAAGCCACCCAGGCGCCCCTCTTGGTATTCTCTTACAAATCAGTTCTCCCTTTAAATCTTTTCTCTCTGTATGTCCAAATGACTTCACCTCAATTTCTTTGCTTGAGCCCAAAACCCAGGAATTATGTCTCTTCCTCAGCCTCACTGCCCCCACAACCAATTCAGCAGCTACCCTGCTGGTTTTACTTCCAAAATATATATCAAATCCATCCACTTCTGTGACCCCTGCCACCAATCATGGCTGGCTGATTCCAAAGGCCTCCTAGCTCTGTGTCCTGCTCCCATTCTCACCGCCTCCAGTCTCCCCTCTACAGCACATCAGATCACATTTCTGCCTTCAGTGGCTTTCCAGTGCCCTTCAGAGAAAATCCTACTCCCTATCAAGGCCCAGTATGATCTGGCCTCCAACCTCAGCTTATACCATCTCCACTCCCAAGATGATGCCAAGTTCTTTTTCCTTTTTCTGGCTCAAGCCTTTGTGCCTGCTCCTCCTTCCCAGCTTTTGAATGGCTGGCATCTTCCTTGTGAGGTTCACTTCCTCAGAGAGGCCTTGCCTGCCTCCCTCATAAAGGTAGCTGTTCACACCTGTTTTTTTCTCCCATAGTCTTTGTTTATTCACCTCAGAGAGAATTTAGGAGAAGCTGGGATTGCGCATTATTCAATGTCTACTTACTCCACCAGGGTGTAAGCGCCTCGGGAGCTACAGCATTTCTGTGTCTCTTTCCCGGTGCCTCGTCCACCAAAGGGCAAACAGTGGTTGCTCAGCTAATGTTATCAAATGGAAGAGTGGATGAATGAACGGATATGTTACTGTGTCATTACTTTTAATGAGTACATTGTATTCCATTATATTAACATAACCTAATTGACTTAACCACTGTCCTCTTACTGGATATATTTGTTACCATATTTTTTTTTTACCACACTGAAATACGGAATATAATCTCAATAGCCATTGGGGAAATTGCTGACTAAACTAGGGATGGTTATGCAGGCTTTACAATCAGGAAACATTTCTATTAGTATGGGGAAATGAGGTTATTCGTGAAAAAGGCATAGTACAAAATTATATATACAGCATGATCTTAACTATGTCGAGGTGCATAGAAAAGGCTAGGAGGAAATAAACTAAAATGTTAATTATGAACTTCAAGTTGGCAGGATTACAGGTGATTTTTCGGTTTTTTTTTTTATGTACACAAGTAATATGTGGTATTTTCTTCTTCTTTTTTTTTTTTGTATTTTCCATGCTTACTGCTGTGTGTGGCTTTTTAAAATTTTTAAATTTTAATTTTTAGGGGCACCTGGGTGGCTCAGTCGGTTAAGCGTCTGACTTCGGCTCGGGTCATGATCTCACGGTTCGTGGGCTCAAGCCCCGCATCAGGCTCTGTGCTGACAGCTAGCTCGGAGCCTGAAGCCTGTTTTGAATTTTGTGTCTCCCTCTCTCTCTGACCCTCCCCTGCTCATGCTGTCTCTCTCTCTGAAATAAATAAAATATAAAGCATTTTTTTAAATTTAAATTTTTAAATTTTATTTATTTTTTAAATTTGCATCCAAGTTAGCAAATGGGGCAATGATGATTTCAGGTGTAGATTCTTTAATGCCCCTTACCCATTTAGCCCCTCCCCCTCCCATTACCCTTCCAGTAACCCTCTGTTGTCTATATTTAAGAGTCTCTTATGTTTTGTCCCCCTCCCTGTTTTTATATTATTTTTGCTTCCCTTCCCTTATGTTTATGTTTTGTATCTTAAATTCCTCATATGAGTGAAGTTCTATGATATTTGTCTTTCACTCATTGATTAATTTCACTTAGTGTAATATCCTCTAGTTTCATCCACATAGTTGCAAATGGCAAGATTTCGTTCTTTTTGATTGCTGAGTAATAGTCCATTGTGTATATATACCACGTCTTCCTTATCCATTCATCTGTCAGTGGACATTTGACTCTTTCCATACTTTGGCTATTGTCAAGTAGCGCTGCTATAAACATTGGGGTGCATGTGCCCCTTCAAGACAGCACACCTGTATCCCTTGGATAAATACCTAGTAGTGCAATTGCTGGGTCATAGGGTAATTCTACTTTTAACTTTCTGAGGAACCTCCATTTTTCACTTTTTCAGAGCGGCTGCACCAGTTTGCATTCCCACCAGCAGTGCAAAAGAGCTCCTCTTTCTCTGCATCCTCGCCAACATCTCTTGTTGCCAGAGTTGTTCTTGTTGTTGTTGTTAGCCATTCTGATGGGCGTGAGGTGATGTCTCGTGGTTTTGACTTGTATTTCCCCGATGATGAGTGATGTTGAGCATTTTTTCATGTGTATGTTGGTCATCTGGATGTTTTCTTTGGAGAAGTGTCTATTCATCTCATTTGCTCATTTCTTCACTGAACTGTTTGTTTTTTGGGTGTTGTGTTTGATAAGTTCTTTATAGATTTTGGATACTAAGCTTTACCTGATACATCGTTTGCAGATATCTTCTTGCATTCCATAGGTTGCCTTTTAGTTTTGCTGATTGTTTCTTTTGCTGTACAGAAGCTTTTTATTTTGATGAGGTCCCAATAGTTCATTTTTGTGTGTGGCTTTTTTATAATCAAGTAAAAAGTTCATATTTTAGGAAACTTTTATGACAAATCAAATTATTGAAGATCGTAAAAAGAATTCAGAACCACTGTGCTCTAGAGAATGACCTAAATGTTTGAAACACACTTGGTGACAACCGCTTGCTTTTGAGACCTTCCAGGCCTGTGTATTACCTGGATTTAGAAAAAGTGGTGAAAGCGGTATTTGCTGTGAAGACTCCATGGCTGGGTAGACCTGCATGTGATGTGGCATTTATAGGAACCGCAGCTTACCAAAATGGTGATTTTGGTTGGGGCCATCCCACAGATGTACTCAGGATGAGAAAGGCATCACAATTGCCTTTCACATCTGTTTTCAGAGCTTGAGGGGAGACTCATGTGGCCTGAGGGATTGTCACAGCCTCTTAGCTACTTCATTTAAGGTAATGGTTCTCAAACCTGAGCTCCTGTGGGGAGTCCATGAGCAGAACTGTCTTCATCATCAGACTAAGATGTTATTTGCCTTCTTCACTCTTACTCTCTCACAAGTATACAGTAGAGTTTTCCATATGCTATACACTCCATAACAGATTGCAGAAGCAGATAGGAGAACCCATTTGTCTTTTAGGAAGCCAGACATTAAAGAGAATTGTGAAAATGTTTTTTAAAAAAGCCAATATTCTCACTAAAACTTGTTTTACTTTAGGAAATCTAGTCACATTTAATTAAAATGCTCACTAGAACTTGTTTTATTTTAGAAAATCTAGTCACATTTAATTGAAATGCTCTCTAGGTTAACGTATAATGGTTCTGTTTTTTCATTTGTTTGTTTATTTAAAGTAAGCATGGGGCTTGAACTCATGACCCTGAGATCAAGAGTCAGCATGCTTTACTGACTGAGCCAGCCAGGCACTCCTCTTGTTATTTTATTTTATTTTATTTTTATTATGATTATTTTTTTTAATGTTTAATTACTTTTGAAGGAGAGACAGAGCATGAGCGGAGGAGGGACAGAGAGAGAGGGAGACATAGAATCCGAAGCAGGCTCCAGGCTCCGAGCTGTCAGCACAGAGCCCCACGTGGGGGTCGAACTCATGAGCCATGAGATCATGACCTGGAGCCCAAGTTGGATGTTTAACTGAGCCACCCAGGTGCCCCTCAGTTTAATTTCTAATATGGTAAATATCTATAGATATTTACCCACCTACCAGACACTCTTTGGAGTCCTAAATTGTTAAGAGTGTAAAGAAGTCCTGAGACCAAAAAGTTTGAGAACTGCTGCCACATTAAAGGAATAGGAAGACAGGTGCCTGGCTGGCTCAGTTGGTAGAGCATGCGACTCTTGATCTCAGAGTCGTGAGTTCCAGCCCCACATTGGGCCTTGAGCTTACGTAAGAAAAAAAAATTTGGGGGGCGCCTGGGTGGCTTCGTCGGTTAAGCGTCCGACTTTCGCTCAGGTCATGATCTCGCGGTTCGTGGGTTCGAGCCCCGCGTCGGGCTCTGTGCTGACTGCCAGCTCAGAGCCTGGAGCCTCTTTCGGAGTCTGTGACTCCCTCTGTCTCTGACCCTCCCCTGCTCACGCTGTCTGTCTGTCTGTCTCTCTCCTAGAAATAAATAAAAAATATTTAAAAAAAAAAGAAAAAAATTTTTAAAGGTTAAGAATAAAGGAACAGGAAGAGTTTGTGGTAATTTGATTATGGCTCAGTAAGCAGGTTGGTTGAATTGCATGACCAAGAAAACAAAGCCTGCTGGGGGAAATGACCTAGTCTAACATAAAAGGCAGTTGTTAAAAGTCCTTGACATTACTTTAAGTTTTCCTCCCTCCTTCCCTCCCTTTCTTCCTTCCCTCCTTCCTTACTTCCTTTTTTTTTTTTTTTATCCTCTCTCCTTTTTTAGAGATCATGCATGATGTGATAAAGAAGGTAAAAAAGAAGGGGGAGTGGAAGGTAAGTAGAAGAGCAGAATTAATGGCCTTGACAGGTAAGTTCATGTGAAAATAGAAGAATGGTGGAAATAGAAGAAAGTAGAGTTGGGAGAAATGTATATAAGTAGGAATCCAAGATTTTGCTGTGTCCAGAGAGTACAAAAAATTGGTAATCTCCTCTGCCTCATTACCATGTCGTCCTGGTTAAGAAATCTCCTGGCCGTAAAGCTTCTCTTAACAATCACCTGGTGGGACACTTACCAGTGGAGCTTTTTTATTCAAACAAAATCTTAACCTGGAACCCCTTCTATAAAGCAGGAGAAGATGAAATTATTCTACTTGTTGTGGGTGAGAAAGAAAGAAGCCCCTCTTCTGGCCCTAAGGCATCTCCGTGGAGCCCAGGCAACTGGTCCATACCCACTTATCTGCAACTACATCAGACCAAAAAAGAAAGCTTGTTTATTCATAGAACATTGAGAGCAGTGCTGGAAGCAAATAGTTAAGCCAATCAGATTGATTATGTCCTCGGTTACCGGACTGGGTGACACAAGTGGGAAAGTGTGCTGTGCTCCATTCTGACAGTCACTTGGTTGCCTGGGGCCAGGCCTTATACTGGCTAGGGGAACATGCAGTTTTACTTCAACTTTCCCGTGTGTCTTTGGAAGATTTATAAATCCCAGTACCCAATAAAGGTATAAATCCCAATCATTCTTGCTTCTAAGTTGTCCCACAGTGAAGATCCCACACATTTTCAAGTTCACTTGCACTGGGAATGACAGAGCTGCTTGGCACCGAAGGCTTTGGGTCTCCTCCTCAGCCTTGTGAGATTGCTTTAGCCAGCACATCCCATCCTCATCGCCCGGGGAGAAGCCATCTGCAAGGCACTCTTCATACGTGTCCTCATTGTCTCTTACCCTTCCCATCAGGAATTGATTTACAGTCTGGTGAATGTTGATCTTGAGGAAGTTGACTCATAAAATCAAAACTAATTGGTTCTTAGAGGTTTCTGGTCCACACTGTATCTAGCTCCTGTTACCTCAGTGTATATCATTCAAGTGGAAGAGAAGTAGCCTTATTTTAGCTGCCAGCTTTTTCTTTCGACCGTGGGCTGGATGGAGATCGGAACAGTTAGCTGAAGAATTGCAGGTATGAGGCTTTTAGAACGTTCTCATTGAGGACGTTCTCATATGAGGGCTAGCACGTTCTCATTCTCCCAGTCTGGACTGGGGTAGAGTATGCTCCCAGACGGCACCCGTGCCGGTACAGCCTAACAACATTGGCAGCAAATCCCCCCCTTCTGTGCCATTTATTTAGCACGAGTGTCCATTCTCCTTGTAAAAAAAATCATTTCCAGTATAGGTTTCTCTGAGTGTGGGTGCTGCTGTGAGTTCTTCTATTCTGTTCTTTTGCCTTTTCATTTTCTTTATCATGGAAAAACTTTAATTTTTTAAGTTGATACAGTTAAGTCAAGTTACCAAGAACAAACTCTTACTCCCAGAAGGTTAGGTCCCGGTGTGGTGTGGGAGATGAAAGCTAGCATGTATCTCAGAAAACTTCCGGCCCGTCAGGAACATTTATAACTTAATATTCTGTGTTTCTGGGGCTCTTTTTGAAGTCTGACGTAGAAAACAGGTCCCACGCAGGCTGTAAGCTGTTCTTTCTGCTTCCAGGTGCTGGTGGTAGATCAGCTGAGCATGAGGATGCTGTCCTCCTGCTGTAAGATGACCGACATCATGACCGAGGGGATCACAAGTGAGTGCAGCGCTCTCTCTGCCCCTGAATGACAGTCAGGCCTTCTCCTTGTGGCGATTTGCTCCTCCGTTTGTTACTATCTCACTTGACTTCAGATTCTTCCAATAACCTGTGTAGTAGGACTGTAAGTTCTTGAATGAGACCCAAGGCTCTCCTTGTTCATCACTAAATTCCTCACAGCGGATGCAGTACTAGATGATCATTGAATATCTGGTAAAGGATGCCAAATGGAAGGAAGGGTAAACCAGGGGAAGAAAGGCAGGCCACCGATAGAAACTATGTGCCAAAGACCCGAACAGGCACCTACCAGAGAAGAAATCCAAATGGCCAATAAATACATGAGAAATTGCCTGCCCACATTAGTTGGTTAAAACCAGAATGAGATCTTGCTTTACACTCATCAGATTGGAATATTAAAATTCTGATAATGCCAAGTGACAGATAAGACGTAGAAAAATAGGAACTCCTAGATGACAGGGTGCCCACCGATACAGCTACTTTGAAAACCACTGGCAGCGTCTAGTAGAATTGAAGGTGTATGTGCCCGCCCCGCACACACACATGGCTGGACGTGTGTCCCAAATGAGCTCAGGCGTGTGTGCCCAGGATGCACGTGCAGGGATGTTCACTGAGCATGGGTCACAGCGGCCCCAGACTGGAAACAGCTAAAACACCCATGAAGTGTAAGAAGGTTAAACAAACTGTGGTAGAGTCACATAGCAGAATACTGTATAGCAACAAGGATAAATGAACTCTGATTACTCACAAGGGCACGCATAGATCTGGTCAGTAATGTTGAGCAAAAGAAACATGATGCTAAGGAATACTTACAGTGTGCTTCAGTTTATATAAAGTTCAAAACTAGGCAGAACGAAGCTATGCTGTTTTGAAATGCAGTGTACGTGGTAAACCCATAAAGAGAAATGGTCATATTCAAGTCAGGGTGATGCTTCTCCTTGGAAGGAAGGGAGTGAGCGTGTAGCAAGTGTATTTCTGTAAGTGCTGGCCAGTTCTGCTTCCTAAGTGAGGTGGCGCTTATGCAGGACTTTACTTTTTTTTAAAGTTTATTTCTTTATTTTGAGAGAGAGAGAGAGAAAATGAGTAGGAGGAGCAGAGAGAGAGGGAGAGAGAGAATTCCAAACAGGCTCAGCACTGTCATCATAGAGCCTGAAGCAGTGCTCAAACCTGTGAACCTTTGAGATCATGACCTGAGCCAAAATCCAGAAGAGTCAGATACCTAACCCACTGAGGCACCCGGTCACTCCTGGAGGTACCTGTAATTATTTGTATGTTTATGTTTTATTCACTCTTTGGAGTGTGTGTTAACAGTTTCACAATAAATACGCTGCTTAAAAAAAATTTTTTTTAAATGTTTATTTTTGAAGGAGAGAGAGACAGCATGAGTGGGGCAAGGGCAGAGAGAGAGGGAGACACAAAATCTGAATCAGGCTCCAGGCTCTGAGCTGTCAGCACAGAGCCCGATGTGGGGCTTGAACTCATGAACTGTGAAATCATGACCTGAGCTGAAGTCAGATGCTTTGCCGACTGAGCCACCCAGGTGCCCCAATAGACTTTAAAAAAAAAAAGTTACCTGTTCAAGCCTGTGTTTCACACCTGAGACTAGGACTCAGCCCTCTGGCTCCTGTCCACAAGCTTAATCATATTTGTGTGCAGCTCTTGTCTTGGGCTCCTCTCAAGAAGGATCATGCATTTAAAAAAATTTTTAATGTTCATTTATTTTTGAGAGAGAGAGACCAAGTGGGAGTGGGAGAGAGGCAGAGAGAGAAGGAGACACAGAATCTGGAAGAGGCTCCAGGCTCTGAGCTGTCAGCATGGAGCCCAATGCAAGGCTTGAACTCGTGAACTGCGAGATCATGACCTGAGCTAAAGTTGGACACTTAACCAACTGAGCCACCCAGGCGCTCCAAGAGGGATCTTATATTTAGTCTTTGAAACAGCACTGATTGAAAAGCAATCTCTTCTGAGCTATTGTTTCAAACAAGGAAGTTAACCTTTGTTTTTCCTGTAAAAAAAAAAAAAAAAAATGTTGGATGGAACACACCTGTTTGAATAACACCCCTGTTTCAATGCATTTCCTAATTTTTTTCCTTGGAGACTTAAGATGACATGTGGCTCGCAGACAAGCCACACGGTGGCTTTTTTGGTGGTCTTTGTCAAAACTATTACCAAACACAATTACGGGAGGAAAGACTAGGAGGGCTGAGATTTCATTAAGCTAAATGAATTTCATTCAAAGGTTTGTCCTTTATTCTAAGATTATGTCTTTCCTATTATTTGGTGTTAAAATGTTTTCAAATTGTGAAATTACAGTGATAATATATTGTGGATTTTCTTATTGATTAAATCTAAGTGAAATATATACATATTGATACATAGGTAATAATTTGGGGAGGTATAATCACACCTTAGATGTGAGTCCTTTATTTTTAAAAAGTTCTTCCAAATCCAGGTTATCTGTCATCAGAAACATAGTCCTATAAATGAGAGTACATAGCTTTTACTGTGACTTTTTGTCATTCAGTGATCCAAGGCCAGGCATGCCCCTGTTTTGAGCTTGCAAAGTTATTTTTTTTTAAGTTTGTTTATTTTTGAGAGAGAGAGAGACAGCACAAGAGGGGGAGGGGCAGAAGACGAGGGAGACAGAATCCGAAGCAGGCTTCAGGCTCTGAGCTGTCAGCACAGAGCCCGATGCGGGCTTGAACTGACACAAGATCATGTCCTGAACCAAAGTCAGATGTTTAACTGACTGAGCCACCCAGGGGCCCCAAAGTTACTTTATTCATTGAGTTTTTAAAGGTATTTTTTTTCCTACCAAAGCAAAAGTTAAGGGGGAAAAAGCCAAATAGAGCTAAGGAGCTTCTAATGAAGAAGCAGCAGCACCCTGCCCCACTCTCTTCTCCCTCAGGGTCTGCTCTTTCTTCTGGTTATTCTTTTGATATTTCTAGATAAAAATCTACACTATTATCTTTGGATTCATCGATGGTAGATGTTATCTCATAGCTTCCTGAGGTAGATGAGGGTTCAGCTCTCTCCCTACTGCACACAGACTTTTCCCTACCCTCAAACGTGGGTTCTAATAAAGGTCCTTGGCAGAATTGAAAAGTTAGCAATTCTACATTGAATCCCTGAAACATCTGGGAGAGAAGTATTATGGGCCTATGAAATTCAGAAATCTACAACTACTGGTAAAGTCGATGGTTGAAGGATTTTGGTATTTGAACATTATTTGGGGTGAAAACTCTTTTATCATCCTACAGTGACGTGATGCTTTTATTTGCTTAAACCATCTGCATGGGAAGAATGGCCAAGTGATTGTACTGTTCTCTCTGTGCCAGAAGACAGTACAGTGAGGTGCCACATCCTAGGCTTTATCAGGTTGCTGGTTAGATGAGGATTATCCCAGAAGCATTTCTTTCCAGGTGAAGTAGTTGACATAAATAAAATAAACCAAATGCCCATGGTTTAACTACACACACACACACACACACACACACACACACACACACACACACACAGAATGGGAGCAGGGAAGGGGCAGAGAGAGAGGGAGACACAGAATCTGAAGCAGGCTCCCGGCTCTGAGCTGTCAGCACAGAGCCCAACGCTGGGCTCGAACTCACAGACCGTGAGACCATGATGCAAGCTGAAGTTGGACACTTAACTGACCACTGAGCACCCAGACACCCCAGGATTTTCCATTTTTAATCAAGAGATCAAAGAGGTTACTTAAACTGAAAGGGGAGATACTTAGTGTGATAAAATTCCAGGTTTTCTGACATCTTGAGCATCGTTACCGTGGAATGTGGTAACTCCAGGGAAGGGGCAGATGGTTCCCACCCCTCAGCCCATGGTTTTTGACCTGCTGCGTCTGAAGGTGGCCTGTCTGGATTGTTTCTAGTTTTGTGATCATCACTTGTGTTTTCTTACTGGGCTGCTCTTTGTTGTCTAGTTGTGGAGGACATCAACAAGCGCAGAGAGCCGCTCCCCAGCCTGGAGGCTGTGTATCTCATCACTCCATCTGAGAAGGTCAGTCCCGCCCCCGGAAGAGCTTTGGCTGAGGCCCACGTGCTGGCTTGGCGTCTGCGTGGCACAGAGCATCTGACATTTCTAGGTTAAGCGCGCATTTAACACACTGCTCTGATTAGGCGTGCAATCCACAAACAGGGAAGGAGGGGTGCAGTGTGGTCAGGTGCATTAAGCTCACTGAAACACAGCTGCTGTCCAGAAGGCTGGGCCTGGGTCTCCCCAGTTTCCCCCTCATGCACTCCCTCTCCAGGAAGCAGACCCTCTGTGTCTGAGGAGTCCCCTACGTCCACAGCTCTGGCATTCTGTAATTTCGGGTCTATTTTGCCCGTGTGCAGGTTATGTTGAAATTTACCTGTCTTATCATTTTAGGGGGGGTTGGTTCAAATTGGTATCCAGACAAGATTCACCTCCTTGCTTTTGTTTGATAGTTGCCTTAGGTCTCTTAATCTGCATAAATTCCTACCAGTTTTCCATCCCCTTTGTTTTCACTTTTGAAAACCGGCTTACATCTGAGTTTCTGCAGATGTGACTAAATTGCCAGCACTTCATCAGAAATGTGAGTTTCCTGAAAGGTTTTTGACCACTTTCCTCTTTTGTGAATATCTTCTCAGGAACCCAAGTTATAGTGGCTCCAAAGAACTGATGCAGTCTTCTGAAATAAGCTGAGGAGGATTTTGTTCATCTAAACTCAAACAATCCTAATTTTAAGGCTTCAGAATTCTGTTATGGCCAAACATGAATTCTGCATTAAAACAGTCCCCTGCTATTTTGTCCAGGCAGCTTGGATTCAGCCCAGTACAGGTAGAGGTCCACATTTGCTTGCAGAATTGGATTCAGTTCCCTCCTTTTTTCCCCTCTACAGTCTGTCCACTCTCTCATCAGTGACTTTAAGGACCCACCAACCGCTAAGTACCGGGCTGCTCACGTCTTCTTCACTGACTGTAAGTAGGGCCGGAGCTCCCACCTCTGTCTGTCCAGCTTAGCCTATCTCCACAGCGAGGCTTGATTGATAGGGAAGAACCGCGTCCTTTCCACGTTTCTCCTGATCTTTTATTTTCTCGACAGAAGATAAATTGCATGAGAGACAAAAATAAACACACAAATACAAACCTGCTCGGTCATGCAGTCCTTCCTGATGAAAAATAGCAGCTCTTCTAAGGACTAGAGGGCTTAGTGCTGAAAAGAATTTTCCAGCGCTAGCTTTCATGTTTCACCGTGCAGGCTTCCAGATATCACCATAAACCGCAGTGTATCTCTGTCACTTTTCCAACTACAAAGGTAGTCCAGTCGGTCCAGTGGCAATTGTAGCAGACAGAACCTGCATCATCATCCGGGAATTCATTTTCTTATTTCGTGGCGGTTTTGTGCATGGGGAGCCTCGTGCAGAAGCGTCTTGGTCAGTCTTTGTTCATAGTGAAGAGAGAGGGGTCGAGCTGGCTAGCTAAAGAGTTCAGCTGTAACAGCACACCCTCTGTTCCTCTTTTATGGGAAAGCCCCACAACTCACCACTGAGAAAATGAGGAAGGGTTCTTGCGAAGAATAATTGTTTACTATCTGAATATGGGTGAAATATTATTACTAAGTAGTAATAAACCAAAAATGCATTTCTGGGAATCTGAAGCCAATACCTCAATCTTTATTGCCATTTGTTTCTCTGTTATATGTTGAAGGCCTTTTAGGTGGTTTTATGTTCCCTTTATACCTTAGAGTTAGTGGATATCCGTAGGATGGGATGAACGTTCTCATTGCCTTCTTGAAATCCTAATAAAAACCTCACCAGACGTGTGCAGCTGCTGAAATGAAGCAGCAAGCGGACCGGACAGCCTGCGTCTTTTGTCGTCCTTGCAGCTTGTCCAGATGCCCTGTTTAATGAGCTGGTGAAATCGCGAGCAGCCAAAGTCATCAAGACTCTGACAGAAATCAACATTGCATTTCTCCCCTATGAGTCCCAGGTGAGGCTGAATGGGGTGTGCCTCTGGGTCCCTGCTGCTCCCCCGGGAGCCCTGGCAAATCCTGAGGGGGGCAGAGAGGAGAGTGGGGGGAGAAGAGCGTGTTCAGAATTGCCGAACGATGGGCGTAGGTGGAGTGGATGGAATGGAAGCAGAGTTCCTCAGGGGCCTGCCCAGTGCCCTCATCTTACTCTCCCGTTATTTCTGACGGTTGTTTTTTAAGCCCTCACACCTTTCTTTGTGTGCATTTCATCTTCACTTACCGTGTTCGCTCCTGCTGGCCAGTCCAAGAGGAGCAGGGAAGGAGAGCAGGGGAAGGGATCAGACAGCACCCATCTGCTGCGTAGGACCTGGGCTTTGCAGAGATAACCTCCGCTCACATGCTCTGCCTGCGGAGCAGATGGTAGCCTTCATCATTGGCTGTTAACACTTCAGATGCCAGAGCGCTGCCACAGAGCTCTCCTTGGGAAAAAACTAAGTTGTTAAGCTAGTGAAGGTGAAGCTGATTGTGAGAGAGTATATAAAATTTGTATCTTAGTTTTGTAAGATTGGTTAACGTGTCTTCTCCCGCCAAGCAAGAAGCAAAAATAACAGGACTTTTATGGGTTTTGTAAAGGTAAAAGATGACTCTGGCATATTGCGTCTTTATAGATCAGCTTCTAGACACCAGAGAGTGACCTATTAGGTAAGGGGGGATGGAAAACATACTGTGTGGACTTTTTTTTTAAGTTCATTTATTTTGATGGGGGGGGAGGAGTGGGTCACAGAGAGGGTGAGAGAGAATCCCAAGTAGGCTCTGTACTGTCAGCGCAGAGCCGAACGCAGGGACTCGAACTCTCAAACTGTGAGATCATGATCTGAGCCAAGATCAAGAATCTGTCTCTTGACCAACTGAGCCACCCAGGTGCCCTGATGCAGCACGAACATTTAAAGACAGCGTCTTTCCCTTAGTGCTTGACGTAAAGCCTGTTGCTAGCTTGAAAGCAAGAATTCTTTTTCTCTAACCCCTCCTGGATTGAACAAAATCCAACTTTAGTGTATTCAACCAATATTACATTTCATATATTTTTAAAAAGTGATAATTTTTTTTTAACCTCAGGTTTTCTAGAAGACTGAAGAAGTGAGACTTTGAGAAAATACTGGTAGTTGATAGATTAGGTAATTTAAGAGGGGATTTTAAACTTCTAGGATACGAAGAAAAATACAACATCTTGTAAGGATAGGAGATTATTAAATCCATAAAAATCTTTATTTACCCAGAGGCACAGACCATTTCTAGCTTGTCCCTTACTTTATGAAAACTTATCATGGCCTCTAAGGTCTTACACTATCCTCCTCTCCTGTTCTTCTGGGCCCCATTGTTCAACAGACACTCTGGGCACATGCCTGCCACAGGACCTTGGCATTAGCCATTCCCTCCATGTGAAAGTCTCCTGCTGGTCCTCACCTCCTTCAAGCCCTTGCTCGTACATCACCTTCTCAAGGAGGCCTGGTGTCCTCCCTGGCCAGCCCTCCAGGACTTCTTTCCCTGCTGAGTTGTGTTCTCACACACTTACCAGTTTCTCACATACCATGTAATTTACTTGTCATTACGTTTATTGTTCATTGTCTGCCTTCTGTAAGACTGCACCCTCCTCGAGGACAGTCACGTTTTGGTCACTGATAGTTCCCAAGTATTTAGCACAGTGCCTGGCCTGCAGCAGACACCCAGCACCTACTTGTAGAATAAATGAAAACATGTTCTACAGACATGTTCTCACTACCAAGGTCAGCGAAAACTCCCAACAGCTCACCGTTCTGCACGCAAATCTGATATATGTGTATACATTTTTTTTTTCCTTATTTCTTTTCCTTCTCAGGTGTATTCCTTGGACTCTGCAGACTCTTTCCAGAGCTTCTACAGCCCCCACAAGGCTCAGATGAAGAACCCTATCCTGGAGCGCCTGGCAGAGCAGATAGCAACACTGTGTGCCACGCTGAAGGAGTACCCGGCTGTGCGGTATCGGGGGTAAGGCAGCATGCCTTGCGTGCGCCCACTGGGCGAGGGCCTTCCTTTTGCTTTGAGAGTCCTCTGACAGTTATCTTAAGAGGGCTAAGATTTGAGTGTCTTGCATTTATAATTCTTCCAATGTTTTTGATAGTCTATAAATTTTACTGTGAGATATAATGCATACAGAATAGGGCATGAAATACATATATTCAGTTACTTAATAGCTAAATGTGAACCCCTGTGTAACCACAACCCAGGAGGGGTTTTATTTATTTATTTTTTTAGCTCTTTCCAACCTTTAAAAACAAATACCATCTTTACAGAAGGTGTTCCAGAATAAGATAAAATACAAGGACAGCTCTTCAAAGGACATATTCTCCAGATTTTGTAAAGTCATTCACTTATTACTTACCTGCTGTATACTTACCCTGAAGACACAGCCCCTGCCCTTAGGAGCCCTGATCTGAAAGGGTAGGCAACATGCTTACCAACACGTGTGTGTATGTAAGCTGTGCACACCCACACCACACGCCCTGCGAGGCCAGCGCCTGAGGGCAGCACAAGCCGAGGGCTTGGGCATCCCTAGTGGGTAGAGCCCTTGGAGCTGAGAGACCAGAGGTGACATTTAGGCTCGGTCTTGAAGCACAGGTTCGGATTCCAGTAGAGCAACGAGGAGCACAGGGCATCTTATGTAGACAGTTGGCTTTTGCCATTGGGATGAGCGGAAGTTTGGAGTTGGGAAGGCAAAGGGCGAACTTGAGGGGGGTTGGCAGTCTGGCTGTCTTTGTAGGGCGGTGGGGCAAGACGAAGCTGACCCTGGAGGCCCCGGCTGCCGGGTTCGGGATGGTGTCGGTCGGTGGCTTTCCCTGGGAGCCTCTGGGGGATTTGCACGGGGGAGCGAGCGCCGTGCTGTGGGAGTGAGAGCAGCAGTCAGGCAAGGAGACCCGGCAGGGGAGGCCACTGCAGGAGGAGCAAAGGGCCCGAACCGGCAGTGCCGAGGCTTTGCATGGCCACCTGTCCTGACTGCCTCTTTGTCTGCTGGAATGTACAGCTATGGATAAACGCCTCCCTCTGTGCTTGGTGTTCCGTGACAGAAGCCTGTGGGAGTTAAGAAATGGGGGCTCAGGCCGTCTCCTGATGGTGGCTGGCGGGGGGGGTGGGGAGTTGGAGTTCATTTGGGAGGACTGAGGCTGGGAACAGCCGCTTTAGCGCTGCACCTGGCCAGGTGGCAGCGGCCACACTCTGTACAATCAGGAGGGGTCCCAGGGAATGCTGTCGGGCCTGGCCAAGGGGAAGGTCCACAAGGTCTCACTCGTATCTTTCTGGCTCTGCCAGCAGAAATATTACCTGCCAGGGCACCTGGGTGGCTCAGTGGGCTAAGCACCAGACTCTTGATTTCAGCTCAGGTCATGATCTCATGGTTCATGGGTTCAACCCCCACTGTTGGGCTCTGTGCTGACAGTGCAGAGCCGGCTTGGGATTCTCTCTCGCCGTCTCTCTCTGTCTCTCCCCTGCTTGTGCTCTCTGTCTCTCTCTCAAAATAAATAAATAAACTTAAAAAAAAAAATTCTGCACAACAAAACAAAAAACAAGACTGAAGGAAATTTGAATTGTGGGAAGTGAGAGAACCAGGTGGGTCAGGTTCAGACAACCTGATCAGGGAAAATGGTGGATAGCCAGTATCTTCTGATGAAGGGTGGTCATTTTTCTGAAGCCAGTTGGAAAGACTGCTTCTGTTTCCATTTAGATAGGTTTTTTTTTAAGTGTATTTATTTTGAAAGTGAGCAAGTGAGTAGGGAAGGAGCAGACAGAAAGAGGGAGAGAATATCCCAAGGAGGCTCTGCTCTGTCAGCACAAAGCCCAGTGTGAGTGGAATCGAGAGTCTGACACTTAGGTGCATGTGGGTGGCTCAGTTGGTTAAGCAGCAGACTTCAGTTCAGGTCATAATCTCACGATTTGTGAGTTCGAGCCCTGCTTCAGGCTCTGTGCCGACAGCTCAGAGTGTGCATCCTGCTTTAGTTTCTGTGTCTCCCTCTGTCTCTGTCCCTTCCCCACTCTCACTCTGTCTCTCTCTGTCTCAAAAATAAATAAAGATTAAAGAAAATTTTTTAAAAAAATTTTTCAGTGTTTTATTTTTATTTCTGAGAGAGAGAGAGAGAGACAGTGTGAGCAGGGGAGGGTCAGAGAAAGAGGGAGACACAGAATCTGAAACAGGCTCCAGGCTCTGAGCTGGCTGTCAGCACAGAGCCCGACACGGGGCTCGAACTCACGAACTGCGAGATCATGACCTAAGCCGAAGTAAGAGCCGATTGAGTCACCCAGGCACCCCAAGAAAAAAATTAAAAAAAAAAAAAAAAAAAAAAAAAAGTCTGACACTTAACCGACTGAGCCATCTGGATACCCCTAGTTTGTTTATTAAAAAGAAATTTTTTTAATGTTTTTGAGAGAGAGAGAGAGAGAGATGGAGCACGAACAGGGTAGAGGCAGAGAGAGAGAGAGAGGGAGACACAGAATCTGAAGCAGACTCCAGGCTCTGAGCTGCCAGCACAAAGCCCGATGTGGGGCTTGAACTCCCGAACTGCGAGCTCATGACCTGAGCTAAAGTGAGACGCCTAACCAACTGAGCCACCCAGGCGCCCCACCCCTAGTTTTTTTTTGTTTTTGTTTTTTTAAGGAATTAGGAAATCATTTATGTTCCAGGCACTGAGCAAAGCTTTTTATTTTATTTGTCATTTGAAATTATATGTGTAATATATGATTATATCCTCAGTAGAACAGTTCAGGTGAAGCTCTTCTCCCTTGACCCTCCTTGCACCCTTCGGCCTTCTTCCCTGAGGCAGTCGGTGCCGGCAGTCAGGTGCATGGACAGTTCACCCTGTGTCGCTCCTCCTTTGTCAGGGAATACAAGGACAACGCTTTGCTGGCTCAGCTAATCCAGGACAAGCTCGACGCCTACAAAGCCGATGACCCAACCATGGGCGAGGTGAGTCTGGACTTGGTCCATGTGGCTCCCTCACCAAGTGACCACAGTGTTTGTGTGGTGGTCCTAGGGACAGCTTGGTTCTCCTGCTCACGAGAAGTGCATGGAGCCGCGGTTCCTGCCCACTGGCCTCCAGGGAGATGCTTGGGCCTTTGGGCAGTGGGTAATAGAGATTTTGCTCGGTATAGCCAGAGTGACCAACCTGTTTCTGTGCACTGGGACTTTCCCAGAGTTAGCACTGAAGGCCCTGCGTCCTGGGAACTCCCTCGGTAGTACGATATCAAAACTAGAAAATTGACACTGGTACGGTCTCCAGCCCTTCATCCCATTTCACTAGTTTGTACGTGTGCTTGCACGTGTGTGCAGTTCTGTGCACTTACATCACACGTATAGGTTCATAGAACCACCACAGCAATCAAGGCAGAACTGTTTGGTCACTGCAGGTCCCATGTCCTGGGAACCCCCTTGGTCCCAGGCCGACTGGATGGTGGGTCACCCAATTGTGGCCAAACCCAGATGGTACTCTCTTTCATAAGCTCACTTTGGAGCCCAGCCACAGTTTTGGACCTGTTTTAAAGGATGCTTATTATGAAATAGACACATTGGAGTTTTGCATGGTGTTTATTGGTGTTCTGGTCAAGCAGCAAATGGACTAGTTTGTGCTGTTTTAGTAGGTTTCATCTCAGAGTTCACTTCCCAGGGTGGCTTTTACAGGGGGGGCAGCTGGGTGGGAGAGGCTGGGGTTGTATGGGTGGCTTGT
The DNA here is from genome assembly GCF_003009895.1 of Hyaena hyaena. NCBI lineage: Eukaryota > Metazoa > Chordata > Mammalia > Carnivora > Hyaenidae > Hyaena > Hyaena hyaena. The sequence continues at coordinate 4,468,147 of NW_024080670.1, read as the reverse complement.
GAAAGTCTTCCCTGTGTCCATCCTTCCAGGGCCCAGACAAGGCGCGCTCCCAACTCCTAATCCTGGACCGTGGCTTTGACCCCAGCTCCCCTGTGCTTCATGAATTGACTTTTCAGGCTATGAGTTACGACCTGCTGCCCATTGAAAATGATGTATACAAGTAAGTGTACACACCCAGTATGGCTTTGAAGACCAACCAAATGCACCTCTCACCTAAGGAAAGGGGTGTCTTTCATCCTAGGGAATACGGGTACATTGATACAGTCTCGCTAAGAAGCCTGCAAGCTTGTGGGCTCCCCAAGTCCACTTGGCATTAGCAGCCGGGAACTGGTGTCCCTTTTCGGGGAACAAGAGCTTTAGATCTTTAGTTCACAGCTCACGTCACCTCCACTCAGAGCCTATTGGGAGTTACTCATGTGTTGATGTGCGTGCATGTGTGTGTTTGTGCACATGTGTAGGTGTCTGTGTGCATGCACATGTATGCATATCTTTGTCAGAGTTCATACTTCTTAATTATAGATCATGAAATATGATAAAATATATCAACAAAAGTTTGTTACTGACCTTTATTTGTAAAGGAGGTGTTTTCTTCATTATAAACATTTTTCTTGGTAACAATCATCCAAAACTTAATTTCTAGAAACTAGCATTTCTTTTTTTGGAAACAGACTGTATTGTTTTCATGTCCTTTATTTTATAACATTAATCATAAAGGTAGTGGTTTCAAAATGAAGGTTCTGAAAATATGACTGAATCTCAGTTTTCCCTGTTGGTGCCTGTAATTCTTGCTTTCCTTTAGACATTCATGATTTCACGTGTAAAAATGCGCTGAGGACCTGTTGTAGGCAGCTGATTTTAAAACTGAAAATTTAAGTACCACACATTTACGGATGGTATTCCAGACCTCCCCAGGGAGGAATAAATGCAATCTTTCCTTTTCCCTTACGAGTAGTTTCTGAACCCACCTGTAACCTACCTTGAGCACGTACCAACTGACCCAGCAGATGTTAAAACAGAGCCTCAAGTCCATTGACTTTGATTAGAACTCTGGGTCTCCCCCTGCCCGAGAAACTGCACTGTGCCAGTGCCGATGCAGCACACCTGATACGGACCACACCCCAGCAGACGGTCCAGAACCTGCGGTAAAATCCTCCTGTGAACATCTGTCTGCTGAGGACTGTAAGCTCTTGCCTGTTAGAAATCGGAGGGGAATGGGTGAATTTTGTGGGGACGTCTCCTCTCTAGGTATGAGACAAGCGGCATCGGAGAGGCACGGGTGAAGGAAGTGCTTCTGGATGAGGATGATGACCTGTGGATAGCGCTGCGCCACAAGCATATCGCGGAGGTGTCCCAGTAAGATCCCTTCGCCCCCTCCCTCCCCCGGGGCCTCAGCCAGCCCCGCTGTCCCAGCTCCAGGGCTGTCCCCATAGATAACAGGGCGAAACCTTCCCCCAGGTGGCAGTGGCTACTGTGCGCACTCTGGGCCCTTGCATAGGGCTGGTCAGTGGGTGAACCTGCCGACAAGCTAACCAGCGACAGTGACTCCCTTCTGGTCTCAGCCCGAGTGACAGCAGCTTCACCGAGTGAGAAAATCCATCCTGTGTTCAGGTTGCCCTTTGGATTTTTAGAAAACAGTTGTAGCTCTCAGGAAATGCTTTGTAAACAGTGAACGTTTAAAGCTGACTCCTTCCATTGAAACACCCAGATTCCACTACATCAATTTGATTTTCTTTTATGTATACAGCCAGTGTGTAATCTTTTTCCCCTTTCATCTTACTAAAATTTCTAAAGAAGCAAGAGCTGCTGTGTACATATTGAACCTGTACCTTGTGCTGAAAATGTTTCAAAATGTTTATAACAGCTGAATGTTTTGTTTTTTTAATTTGGGAGAGAGCGCATGCAAGCAGGGGAGAGGGGCAGAGAGAGGGAGAGGGAGGGAGGGGGAGAGAGAGAGAGAGGGAGAGAGAGGGAGAGAGAGAGAGAGAGAATCTCAAGCAGGCTCCACTCTCAGCTTGGAGCCCAGCACAATCCCACAACCCTGGGATCGTGACCTGAGCCAGAATCAAGAGTCAAATGCTCAAACAACTGAGCCACCCAGGCGCCCCCTAACACCTGACTACTTTATGCTACCCAGAACACTTCTGCTTTTGCAAAAAGACACTTTCTGTCTGTTACATTGAGTTGGTGGTAGTTGCAGGAAATTCACAAGGAAAGGAGAAAAGAAGACAGTCTTGGATAATTCAGTGCAGAAAAGTAATCCCCAAACTTTTTGGGTCACTCAACCTTAGGAAAATGTTGATTACATTTCCAATATGTGAGCTTATTTATGAATTGACTACTTTATTCTACTAATATATATAAAAACAAAAATTTGAAAAGGATGGAGTAAAATAAATATAAATAGACGTACTAATAATTCCTTCTCTTGAATCATCCCGTACACCCCCGTCCGGAGATCCTGGTTGAGATTATTGGGTAGGAGGGGCACCTGGGTGGCTCAGTGGATTAAGCACCTGACTCTTGATTTTGGCTCAGGTCATGATCTTCTGGTCCATGATATTGAGCCCCGCATCAGGCTCTGTGCTGACAGCATGGAGCCTGCTTGGGATTCTCTGTCTCCTTCTCCCTCTGCCTTTTGTGCACGCTCTCTCTCTCTCTCTCTCTCTCTCTCTGTCTCTCAATAAATAAATAAATTAAATAAATAAAGAAATAAACAGTTAAAAAAAATAGATATTAGGAAAACGATGTATCCCTGTCTCCCCTCTTCAAAAATCACTTTAAATGCATACCGTAGTGGCAGGGATAGTCACCACATGTCCCTAAAGGAAGAATCTTGCACCCCTGGTATAGCTCTTGGAGTTGCTGTGAAACTTAGCTGCCTCCTCCTGTCTTCCAGGGAAGTCACCCGTTCTCTGAAAGACTTTTCTTCCAGCAAGAGAATGAATACCGGAGAGAAGGTAAATGCCCTCTAGGCTGGTCCCTGTCTTCTCTCTGGGAGCCAGCAGGCAGGGCACCTCCGTGGCACAGGACTAGTGAGCTGGGGGTCATTGGCCCTGCTTCATCTAATACTGTTTTGTCTTGATTTTGCATTCAGGGTTGAGATCAGGAGCCCCTATCTTTTGATGTTTATAGAGATCTTCATTTTGTTACTCTGAGGATTGATATTTACGGTTTTATTTTATTTTATTTTTATATTTATTTCTAAGAGAGAGTGAGACAGCATGAGCACGGGAGGGTCAGAGAGAGAGGGAGGTACAGAATCCGAAACAGGCTCCAGGCTCTGAGCTAGCTGTCAGCACAGGGCCCAACGCGGGGCTCGAACCCACAGAGCATGAGATCATGACCTGAGCTGAAGTCAGACACCTAACCGACTGAGCCACCCAGGTGCCCTGATATTTACGGTTTTAGATCATGCTTCAGCTTAAGCTGGAAGAACCACGAAACCTTTTTTAGCTTGTGGTGGAATTAGATTTCATAACTTGCCCAGTCCTCTCCTTATCCTGATTGCTCATCGGGGTAGCTCGCCCATCTTAGTCAAGGGAAATAAACCTCTGATGACGTCACTCCCTTGCTTAAAACCATCTGGTGACTTTCTGTTCCCAGCAGAATCCAGCCCCACCCATAGACACACCTTAAAGCGGGCCATCAGGCCCCCCAGACTCTCAGGTCTGCCCCCCCCCCACCCTCTGGGACCCACCGCCTTGCTCCAGCCATGCCCAAGTTCCTTGCCTGGGCCGTGCCTTGGGAAGTCCTGGCCCTTTGGCACAGGCATCCCCTCCCAGGACTGATGAGATGCCCCTCCACTGTGCACCCACACTCCTGCTTCCCTCGAAGAACACTAATCCTCTCCGTCGGAATGACTCCTCTACTAAATGGTAGCTCCACAAAGTCAAGAATTTCATTTTTTGTTTGTTTGTTTTTTGTCCTTCTATCTCCAGAACCTAACCTGGCATGTAGTAGTCATTCAACAAATTTTTGTCGGATAGAGAGGGATCAGATGAGTCACACAGTTAGCAAGTAAACGGGCCCCTTTGTCTTGTCAGGATGCACCTCCCGGCCCTTTCCCACCTTGTTCCTTCTTTCTACCTGTTGACACAACTGCAGCCCTTCTGCTGGGATGCGATGTGAACCCAGTTTCCAGACTGCTTGAGCTGACTATACAAAAAAGCGGTGGGGAGAAGAAAAATTGCTCTTTCCTGGCAAGAATTACACTCTCAGTAACTTTGTAGTCCAGTAGATAAAACATAATTGCTACACCTCGGAGTTCAGTTCCCTACCTATGAGATAGTCATGGTATTTGAATCAATAATTTTTTGAGCCAGAGGCCTGGAAGTATAAACCCACGGTGATCTCGGGTTTAACAGATTCATTTTGAGTTTCCAGGCATGCACTTGGGAAGTCCGGTGCTGGCTGCGGTCCTGCTCTGTACCCGCTGCCCCGCACAGCCTCCTCGGTCAGGGCCACTGCAGTGAGACCGTATGTTTTCCTTTCCCCTGTAGACCACCATGCGGGACCTGTCCCAGATGCTGAAGAAAATGCCCCAGTACCAGAAAGAGCTCAGCAAGGTATGACAGTCCCAAATGATTGATTTGAATCTTGACTCTAAACGACTTCAGTAAGACCTCTCCAGGGCCCCACTTCACTGACTGATTCACTGAAATCACAGGCTTTTTAATCAACCTCCGGTTTTATTAGGAAAAGATGAAAGGCTGGGCAGACAGCTTATTTCCTAGGACTTTCTTTTCTCCTCTTCATCTTTTTTTTCTCTCTTTATCCTTCAATTCCTCACAACACAGGCCTCTCCCCTGGGCTGCTTGAGTGTTCTTGTGACACGGCACCTGGCGTCCTCAAGCGTGAGTGGCCCGAGAGAGAGAGCCAGGAGGACGTCACTGTGCCCTTTCTGTCCTGACCTGGGATGTCCTCCATTGAGTCCTCCACACTCTCTGTTAGAGGCGAGTCACTGAATCCAGCCCACACTCAAGGAGAGGGGGATCAAGCTCCACCTCCTAGAAGGAGGGGTAACAAGGGATTCATGGACACACTGTAGAACCATCATACCAGCCTACCCCACAAAGGATTCCTCCATCTGCTTGACTCCTTTAGAATGCGGTTTGCCCTTCTCTCCTGACACAGAACTTTCTGGTGTAATGTTTGTGTTCCTGCTTGAATGTATGTTTTATCTTCTTTACGAGGCCAGAGACTCCTTGGTGCGTTGCACAGTGTTGATACCTAGTAGGTGCTCAGTTGATGCTACCTGCGTCAGTGAGTGATTTCTGCTTTTTCCTAGTATTCAACCCACCTGCACCTGGCCGAGGACTGCATGAAGCATTACCAAGGCACTGTGGATAAACTCTGCCGAGTGGAGCAGGTAGGACCTTTCCCCTCTCTTTCTGCCATCCGCATTGACCCAGCTGAATTTTAACATGTGACCTTGAACATCCTGCAGAGACGGGGAAGTCTGCTAGATCACGTTGTCTCAGCTCTGGAGCCAATGCACTTCCACTCTCGATGGTAGGGACTAGATTGGTCTGGAATACTGTGCCGTTTGGATTTTGCATGTCTGACTCTCCACAGGCTCGCTGGAACGTCTGAAGAGAGATGTCCGGAGCCCTGAGCCCTGCACTGACAGGGCTGGCTGAGTTTTATACTCCGAGTGTGTTTTCCTCCTGCAGTGGCCATACCAGTTTTGGAAACCTAAATGAGAGAAGCTAGGGTAGTAGCCTGTCAGAAACTCACCTCAGCCTCCCTGATCACAAGGAGGACTGAAAGTCAGCAGTTTGCAGTCTGAGTTCTGTCTCTGTCACTGATTTGTTTGATGTACCTGTTTCTGCTTTGTTTTCTTCATCTGCAAAGGGACAGAACAGTGCTGCCACATTTTCCAGGAGTGGTGTGTGGAATCACTAATCCTGGCCCTCCATTCTCCAAGCATGAGAACTTTACTCAGCTGGGGTCCGCTTCCATGGGAAGGGAGGGTGGTGAGTGTGAAGCCTCAGAGGAAATGAACAACTCCCGTTCTCAGTGGAGCTAAGATTTACACCTTCTGGTGTGATGTGACAAGTCAGCTCAGGTTTGTCAGACCTGTCCTTGATTCCTTGGCTCTCTTCTAAGGGGACGTGGCCCCATAAAACCCCATCAGTCTCACGGGTGATCTCGGCAAGCACAAGCTGTCCTCTCCAAAAGAACTTGACTGTCCAGAAAATAGTTTATCCCAACATCAGTATAAGTGAAGTATACATGTTTTTCAGAAGTGCTCCATAGTATTTGTTGAACTGGTTACGTTTAATTTGACCTTTAGAGAGTATTAGATTTGCGTCCCACCAAACAAATGTCTGTTGAGGCTGGCGGTAGTTCTGAGAGGTGAGAGGGCCTGGGGGCACCCACCTTCCTTGACCCAGATGGACCATAAACTCGAGCTCCTGATGGTTATGGACTCGTGGATCTGAGAGAAAAAAGGAACCTTCAGGTGAGCCCTGTGTGGGTTCCGGAGGGAGTTGCAGCCGCTGCTCTCTGAGAACTGAGTTAATGGTTCTTGATTTGCTGAGGCTGATGTGCCTTCTCTGGCCTGTCGACAGCAGGTCTGCCTCTTGCCTGAGTTGGGAAGCAGGGCTGTCATTGTGCCGTCTCATCTTCCTTCTCTTGCCAGCCCTTCTCTCCTCCTTCATCTCCCTGGGTTGGGTTCTCAGGTTCTAGAGCCCTTTTGTTTCTACTCATCTTAAAAGTGGTTGGAGGGGCGCCCCTGAGGCAGTTGGGTGTCCGACTTGGCTCAGGTCATTATCTTACAAGCTCGTGGGTTCGAGCCCCTCATCACGCTCTGTGCTGACTGCTCAGAGTCTGGAGCCTGCTTCAAATTGTGTCCCCCTCTTTCTCTGCCCCTCCCCTGCTCATGCTCTGTCCCTCTCTCTCCTTCAAAAATACATAAACATTAAAAAAAAAAGTGATTGGAAGATTAAAAATAGGTCAAAGACCTAGAGTAGTTAAAGCTCAAAAGGCATGTCCTTTAGTGCCAAGAAGAAGCACAATGGGAGAGCCTAGCCAGGCAGCAGCCCCTTAAAACGCCAAAGCTCGTGTGCGGGAGGTGCAGCTGACTCAGCCTCATCCCTTAGCAGAGCTTCATACCTCCTCATCGGGACTGAGGCCTGACCTGAGGACATGGCCCAGATGCACGGGCGCTCACCCGAAGGGAGCAGCCTACTTTTAGACAAGATGGCAAAACAATCACAGTGGTTTCAGTTTTTGCAAGTTGAACCCCTGGCTGTCATCAGTTCTCACTGATGCCGTGGAAAACAGTGCTAATGACACCAGTGCTGATGATGGTGCATTATGGGAGCAGAAAGGACCTTCCCCAGCCAGGCGACAGATCCCATTTATGGGCCACAATCGTCTAATAGTTACCATCCGTCCAGACTGTCGCCGGGAGTGGGGCCAATGTGGTGTGTTTTCTGCAGGACCTGGCCATGGGCACGGATGCTGAAGGGGAGAAGATCAAGGACCCCATGAGAGCCATCGTCCCCATTCTGCTGGATGCAAATGTCAGCACTTACGACAAAATCCGCATCATCCTTCTCTACATCTTTCTGAAGAACGGTAGGAATGGCAGGCTAGAGCAGAAGGGAGAGGCGCTTTCCTGGGCAAGCAAGGAGGGGCAGAGAGATCAGACAAAGTAGGAGAGTAGTGTAGGCGACGCAGAAAGGGGTATTTAATAAGGAGATCCCAGGGGCTCTTGACATTTGGGGAAATGAAGGCAAATTAGTTGGAACTAGAGGCAGTGAATTCTAGAGTTAAGGGTGTGGCCTCTGGAAGAGGACGGGTGGGGGCAGTGAGAGCCTGCTGACAGCAAACCAGTTTGTGAGGCCTTGTCTCCCAGGTACTTTAACTTGCATCACGTTAGTGCTCTCCACCTTCAAATATCTGATCTTTACCCCCATCACACTTGGGTTACCGTCCACTGTGCAGATGGACGCAGAGACTCTTGACTTTGATGTGGACAGGGGTGGGCAGAAATGGCCGGGAAGCGGAAGACAAATGGAAATACAGACCATGTTGGGGCAGTTGCTCAAGGTCACAGCCTAGGACAGAGTGGCACGAGTGGGATCAAAATCCTGATATTGTCTTCATCTTCTAGTAAAGTTGATGTGGAAGACTGGTTTCTACAATCCCGAGGAAGAAAAGGGGCACATCCCCCTTTTGAGTGATTGGCTCTGCTTTCGAGTATGTGAAGCGCTGAGGTTGGGTGTGGTGACACGGGGTTTTGTTCCCTCAGGCATCACTGAGGAGAACCTGAATAAGCTGATCCAGCACGCCCAGATCCCCCCAGAGGACAGTGAGATCATCACCAACATGGCGCACCTGGGGGTGCCCATCGTCACCGACGTGAGGGGCCAGCCCTGCATGTGGGGAGGGAGAGGCAGAAGGGAAGCTGGCATGTCTTATCCGTGCTCCCCTAAACAACTTAAGGTGGCTTAAGAGACAGACAGTAAACACTGAGGAAGCGGAAACATAAAATCAGAGGGTTAAAGTGCAGACGTAGTAAAATACAAGCGTAACACCCAGAACCAAGACATGCACATCCAGGAGCTGCAGAGAGTCCTTAAAGCTGAGCTGTGTCTGAACCAGCCCCATACGGGAGCCATGCCAGCTTTGTCCCCGGTGTCTGGAAGTCAGTCTGGCTGTGCCTTTGTACGCCTGGGTCCAGTAACTTCTGTGAGGGTGGGAGCACAGCACTTAGCATCAGACCGGTTTGCCACTTGGTTTGTCACTGAACCAGGCCAGGGCAGGGCAGCCCGGCCTTATGGAGCGCTCTAGAAGACGCTGGGGGCCAGAGGACTCTGGAGCTCGAGGAAGAGGCCCGAGCACTCTTCGGAGCTCTCTGCCAGGAGCCTCGCATGCACCTGCTTCCTGTGAGGGTCTCTCACTCAGCAGTGAGAAGAGGTAGAGTTAGAAACTTTGTCCCAGAGCCCAGACCTGAGACCTGTAACAAGAGGTGGTTTGGTGTTTTTTAACTACTAGGATTTTTTTTTAATGGCACTTCTATGTTTGATCCACATTTGCCATTTTCCGTGGCTTTAAAGAACCAAGTTTACTCCAAGAGGCACGTGCTAAACTTTTCTAGGAAAACGTCTCCCACTTAGTCTCTGCTGGCGCAGACTCTCTGAAGGGAGTCCAGAGGCCAGCAAGGTCGCCGGGCCCAGGTGACCTGTAACTCTGTCTGATTTTGCGTGTGTGTGTGTTCAGTCCACGCTGCGCCGCCGGAGCAAGCCGGAGCGGAAGGAGCGCATCAGTGAGCAAACCTACCAGCTCTCCCGGTGGACTCCCATCATTAAAGACATCATGGAGGTCAGTGGGGGAGGGGTGAGGCCGTGTGCAGGACAGCTTCACCTGCTGCGGGGCGATGGTGACAGCCTGGGCTTATCTGTCCCCGAGGATTTGTATCCAGTCTTGGGGCTCATTTAGGCCCAGGTGGCCACTGGATGCAGATCCCCATGACTTAGCCCCAGAGCAGAGACCCCTCGATGGTGCAATCCAAAGAAGCAGACACATCCCAGCATCTACAGGTCATGTGAGTCACAAGTGCTACACTAGAGGTGTGGAGGGGCTTTCAGGATGTCCCCTGAGCCAGCCCCTCCCAAGGCCTCCCTGTCAGTCAGGGACCCTGCCAGGCATGTTTCTGCCTCAGCCCTTCTGTCCACTTGCCTGTAGTGCTCTCCCCTTCCGCTCTGAGCCCTGCCTCCCTTGAGCGTCCCCGTCAGGTCTCTCCGTTCCCATACACCGCCCAGCACTACAGAGGCCACCTTGGACTCCTGTAGCGTGTATCGGAGATGCCCTTTACATATCTGAATCTGCCCAGCGTTTGGAGTCAGCGGTGTATACTTCGGCCTGTGCCCTCAGCTGATATGGCCTCTGGCTCTGTGCCTTGCACATAGCGCCTTTGCGAATGCGAGGCGTCCCACACTCCTTGCTTGTAGCGCAGAGACACCCTGCATAGGATGCTGCCCCACTGCATCCGGAGTGGGCCCTGGACACACCCTGTCCTGCTGTCCACAGGCGGACAGGACTGGGGTCCAGACAACGAAGGGGCCTCGCCAGAACTCCTTTGTGAGTTCAAGCAGTCCGGGTGTTCCGCTGAATTATGTGTTAAAATAAGTATATTTTAAATGTATATAGTGAGTCAGCTTCCTATTTTTAAAACCCACAAACCAAACAGATGGGTGAACATGAGACACCTAGAAACCAGTTGGATTTCTTTGTAATGTAATTAAAGCCCCCCCCCCACCTGTCTCATTCGCTCCTTTGTTCTCTGCCCCCTGCTCTGCAGTCCCTTGAAAGGACGTGTGTGTAGGCTTCACGTGGTAGCTGTTAGGAGGAGTGGAGATTTCTAGGCAGCAGGAGGTACGTAGCTGGCATCCACCCACTAGATGATTAGGCTCTTGGAAAACTGAGGATGTAAAGTCTTGTCTTGCCTGAGAGACCATGCCCATGCCTGGTTTCCACAAAACTGACAGCAAGCATCAGGAATGTATCACACAGGATGCAACATTTGTAAGCTCACATAGAATGTAAAAGAAAAAGAAAAGAATGGAAGGGAAGCAAGAAAAATTAATGCCCTTTTTTTCTTATTTGTTTATTTTGAGGGAGAGAAAAGAGCGCTCACAGGGAAGAGAAAGCAGGAATCTTCCTAAGCAGGCTCCATACTCAGCACAGAGCCTGAGAGCCTGATGTGCAGTTTGAGCTCACAACCATGAGATCAGGACCTGAGCCAAAATTAGGAGTTGGACACTTAACCAACTGAGCCACCCAGGCGCCTCTTGTTTACTTACTTATTTATTTATTTATTTATTTATTATTTTGGGGGGAGAGTGCAAGCAGGCTAGGGGCAGAGAGGGGCACAGAAGGTCTGAAGCAGGCTCTGCGCTGACAGGATGACAGCACTGAGCCCGATGTGGGGCTTGAACTCACAAACCACAAGATCATGACCTGACCCAAAGCTGGTCCTTAGTCACCCAGGTGCTCCTTGTTATTTTTAAAATTTATTTATTGGGTTGGGGCGCCTGGGTGGCTCAGTCGTTTAAGCGTCTGACTTCGGCTTAGGTCATGATCTCACAATCCATGGGTTCGAGCCCTGCGTCAGGCTCTGTGCTGACCGCTCAAAGCCTGGATGGAGCCTGTTTCAGATTCTGTGTCTCCCTCTCTCTCTGCCCTTCCCCCACTCACTCTCTCTTTGTCTCTCAAAAACAAAATAAAGATATTAAATAAAATTTTTTTTAAAGTTTATTTATTGGGGCTCCTGGGTGTCTCGGTTGGTTAAGCAACCAACTCTTGGTTTCGGCTCAAGTCATAATCTCACTCTTCATGAGCTTGAGCCCCATGTCAGGCTCCATGCTGGGAATGCAGAGCCTCCTTGGGATTCTCTGTCTCCCTCTCTCTGCCCCTCCCCTGCTCATGTGCTCATGCTCTCTCTTTCTTAAATTAAAAAAATTTTTTTAAATAGTTTACTTATTTAGTAATTTAGTAATTTCTATGCCCAACATGGGGCTTGAATTCACAACCCGAAGATCAAGTCACATGCTTTTCTGACTGAGCCAGCCAGGCGCCCCATTGCAGTTTTTTCTTTTTAACTGTAAGGTCGTTAGGGTCTTCTTAATGAGCAGGCCTATAGACTTTTTTCAGTGTCCACGCTGTGCACTGCGCTAGGCCCCTGCAGCAGGCAGCGGGACAGGGGAGCTCTGGCTGTCGCGAACTTGGCCATGTCACTTTGCTAAGTGACTTGTTCTTTGAATCATCTTGCCTTGGTTCTGTCAGCCCTTCCCAAACAAACGGCAAGCGTAACATGTCTCTCTTCTTTCCAGGACACTATTGAAGACAAACTTGATACCAAACACTACCCATATATCTCTACCCGCTCCTCTGCCTCCTTTAGTACCACCGCGGTCAGGTGAGTGAGAATCCATAGCAGCAGGTGGGAGAAGCGGGACCGTCTCTGTGAGGCTGTCAGCTGCGCGGCCGTCCTGTTAGGACACGGCAGCATCCACAGAAGCCCTCCCACTGCTGCTCCCTGCCACAGCCAGCGTGCAGGCCCGGGGCCTGGAGCAGCCCATGGGGCCCTTTGCTCTGGCTTCCCCGTCCGCTCTGACTCCTCCCTTACTCCTCCCTTTTTTCTCTCCACTTCTGCCACACTAGCCTCCTCCTCTGCACGTGCCGGGCGTACTTCTGCCTCAGGACCTTTGCACTTGGCTTTACCCTCTCTCTCACATGATCTGCCCTAGTACATTTGCAGGCTTGCCTCTTAACTCCTTCAGGCCTTTAAAATCAATCGTTACTTTCCCCCATCTTCCCTAACTACCCGTTTTAAGATGACACTACACCAGTGTTCCTAGCAGCAATATTCTTAACAGCTCAAAAGTGCAAAGGACCTACAGGTCCATCAGCTGATGAACGGGTAAACAGAACATGGCCTATTCGTACAATGGAATATTATCCAGCCACAGAAAGGGATGAAACACTGAACGTGTGCTCCATGGTTGAAGCTTGGAAACACGACACTAAGTGCACGAAGCCAGTCACGGAAATCCACATGGTGTATGATTTCGTTTGTATGAAATGTCCAGAATGGGCAACTCTGTGGAGATAGGAGGTAGATTAGTGGTTGCCAGGGACTGGGGACTGGGGTGGAGGGGGGCATGGGAAGGGACCACTAACAGGTATAGGGTTTCTTTTTGGGGCGATGAAAATGGTCTAAAATTGATTGTGGTGATGGTTCGCAATTTTGTGACTATACTGAAAACCAGTGAATTGAACACTTTTTTATTTTTAAGTTTATTTATCTGGGGCGCCTGGGTGGCTCGGTCGGTTGACTTTGGCTCGGGTCATGATCTGAACGATTCGTGAGTTCAGGCCCCCTGCATGAGGCTCGCTGCTGTCAGCGCAGAGCCTGCTTCAGATCCTCTGTAACCCCTTCTCTCTGTCCCTCTCCCAGTCATGCTCTCTCAAAAATAAACAAAATTTTTTTAAAAGTTTATCTATTTATTTTGAAAGAGAGGGATAGAGAGAGTCCCAAGCAGGCTCACGTTCCTGGCGACACTCAGACATTTCTCAGCTTTGAGATGCGAGTAGGTAGCAACCCACACTTCTGTCCCTGGGTTCCCCAGCACTGTGTGTTTTCTTAGTCGCCCATGGTGCCTTCCAGGTCTGTTTTCAAAAGCCTTTCCTCTCGTTCCCCTCTTTGCCATGCGTCCGGAAACCTTCCTGGTGTGCCTTGGCATTGGAAGGCACTTCGCCCCTAGACTCCCGTTGGCCTCCCCGTTCTGTGTGGTGCAGGCTGGTCCCTGACCTGCAGTGCCATCTGGTACTTTTCCTGAGGTGGCAGCCTCAGAGCCAGGGCGCTACTTGGTTTTTCTCTGTCAGCAAGGAATTGACGTGGCTCCTGAGAACACTTCAAGGCTGAATGAACATTTGAGCTTTAGAACAGGACCGTCACTAACTGCAAAGAGGGCGTCCCGGGGCGCCGGAGTAGCAGGCCGTTCACGGGATGAATAGTCCACACATGCCTCTTTATGCCCCTGCTCGTGCTGTGCCCCCCATCTCTGCCTCCCGCCCCCGGCCTGCTGGTCTCGCTCTCAGACCTTCCCGCGGGCCCAGGCCGGAGGCCTGTGTGACACCTGTGGCATTATGCATCCCCTCTGATTCTGGGAGAGGCCAAATGCTCATTGCCGACGTTGGAGTAAAACGCACAATCCCCAGAATTGCCCCAGCCAGGCCGGTGACGACGGCACACCATGAGAGGACTGTGTGTTGGCCCACGTACACCCCGGCACCTAAAGGAGTTTGGAAAGTGACTTTAATGCTGTCATAGTCAGGGAGAAGGGCAGAGATTTCACTTGAGACTTGATCTCCTTGTTTTGCTTTGGTTTTTCTGTTGTTGTTTTCCCCATTTTCTTAACCTGGAAGCAACCCATTTCTCATGCTCCTGGGGACCAGGTGAAGACCTACTGACAGAAGCCCGGGGGCAGAGGGGACACCTCTGGGAACTGTCCCACCACCGAAATGCCAGTCTTTCAGGAGGGCGCTCAGTGTCACGTCTTCTGGGAAGACTTTTCCAGGGATTCCCAGATGACGCTAGAAGGCGTCCATGTCCGTGTGGGCCCTGAGCCCCTCCATCGCAGCATGGTCCTGACCTTCCTTCTCCCCGCCCACCCCAGTTAAACTGCCAGCTCTTGGTGGGCATGGCTGAATCTCGCTGGGGTTGGCACCTCGGTGCTGGGGAAGGCCCTGACCGGGTGAGGTACTCAGGGCGCCATCCTGAAGACCGGCCTTGACTCCACTGTCACCACTCACTGCGAGCAGTGTCCCAGACAAGCCTAGAAACCCGTACACTCAAGGGCAGAAGCCTGACCAACGTCATGAGGGGCAGAGCTGTGGAATGTGACACATCAAACCTTAAAGTAACTTGAGCTTTCCTGTCACCTACATGTTTCCAAGAGTGACAAGGTCACAGCGTGGACAGCCAAAGCACTTGATAATTTGCACAGTTTCAGTTCAACCAACACTTACAACTACTCTGTTTTAGTCCCTGGTGTACAGAGCGAATGTGTAAACAAGACAGAGCGAATGTGTAAACAAGTCATTGAGGTATGAAGTGATAAATACTCTTACGTGCAAACAATTAATTCTCTCTTTCTCTCTCTCTTTCTCCCCCTCTCCCCACCCCCCGCACCCCCAGCGCCCGCTATGGGCACTGGCATAAGAATAAGGCCCCAGGGGAGTACCGCAGTGGTCCCCGCCTCATTATTTTCATCCTTGGGGGCGTGAGCCTGAACGAGATGCGTTGTGCTTATGAGGTGACCCAAGCCAACGGGAAGTGGGAAGTGCTAATAGGTGAGTGGGGGCATGTGTTCTAGGGGGAAGGGGCTGCTTCATCGCACTTGGATCCATTCCACGCTTTGGTGTTTCATTCTGTCCTCACTTCTCCGTCGCCCCTGCAAACCGTAGTCTCTAGACACGTTAGTGGACGGCAGCAAAGGGGCGAAGGGTTCTTTCCTCGTGTCTGCACTGGGTCTCGTGGTGAGAGGCGGCTGCAAGCGGTGGGAGGTGCCTGGTGAGACTCCAGCAGACCCAGGCTCCCGTTCTTGCTCGGCCACGGCCAAGTGGGCCGCCTAGAGCGCGCACCCTGCCTCTCCATGCTGCGATTCCCTGACCCGGCCAGATGGGGTTGTGAACGCCCACTTACGGCTTTGCACTAGGCCTGAGGTGGGACTTGTCACTTTGCTGGTGTTGGGCCACCTGTTCAGAAGGTGCACAGTGAACGGAAGGTAGATCATCGGCCCCTCCTTCACCTGTCAGTTGCTGATAGACAGACCCGGTGTGTGAGCAGCTACTTCCCGAAACACACTGGCCTGACTCCTGGCCTCTCCTGAGGGTTCCCCCTCAGTTCCAGGTCCTACGGCTCCTGGGTCTGCCGGGCCCGTTCTGCTATTTCCTGCTGGTTTTCCAGAAAAAAGGAAGCAAGTCATTACACCTGACTTAAGGGGAGTGCGAGATTGTATGCCTTTTTCATGCCTGGAGGAGCTTCCACGGTTTCTAGGGCTGGAAGGGAAGAGTGAGCGGAGGACAATCGCGCTCTCTCCAGATGCCTCCCTTTTGCCCGTCATGTCCTTAACAACATGGATTTGCACCTGCCGGGGGCTGCCTCCTGATAGGGATCCACCCGAGGCTGTCAGCACATGCTGCCCTGGCCTTTCCCCTGATCTCTAGAAGATGTGTCAGCTTTACACCCCCACTTTGGGGTGGCCAAGTTCCAGTGCGCCCAACGCTCTCAGAGTGAGCAGGTCCTGCAGGCCAGTCCATGTGGCCATTCCTGGTTGTTTCAAGATGGACCTGGCGCTGTCAGCCCCCTTTCTAGATCCCACACCGTTCAGTGAAGAGATTGGACGTCCTCTCCCTCCCCTCCCCACTCCCTGGGGCCTCCCTGGCGTGTCACCATTTCTCCCTGTATCATTTTTTTGCCTTTTTGTTACGTAGACGCTGGGATGAAGCTCTCTCTGTCCCCTGCTCGTGTGTATGTTGCATGCACGTGTCGGAGACCTCTCCGCTCAAACGCAGCTTTCCAGGGCCGAAGCTGTCACAGCCAGGCTTTGGTGTAAATCTCCCCCCTCAGCTCTGGTCCTGACGTTCCCTGTTGGGGGCTGGGACCCTGGGGAGATAAAGGTGCCCGTGTGCAGATCCACGGAGGGGCCTTGCGCAGACAGCTGACGTCCGCAGTGTGGCCTCACCTGCTTCGTGCATGCCGGCTGTCCTCGCGGCCTGCGCGCGTGTGCGTGTGCGCGTGCTCGCGTCTTGCTTTCTCATACCTCATTGGCTGCGTAAAATGTAGGCCTAAGTTGGCATGTTCCTGTAACGTACCTTTGTTCAAGCAGTCAGCTGGCCTCTGTTCTCCCGCAGGTTCTACTCACATTCTTACTCCCACCAAATTTCTCATGGACCTGAGACACCCCGACTTCAGGGAGGCCTCTAGGGTATCTTTTGAGGATCAGGCTCCAACAATGGAGTGAGAGCCAAAGAAACAAAGTAAAAGCAGCTTATTACAGAAAAGAAACTCTTCCACTCTGAAGGGTTTTCTTTGATTCTTCCGTCACTCTTTTTCTTTATTTTTCCCTTTTCAGTTTATTTATTTGATTTCCTTTCAACAAGAAAATGCTTGCAGTTCTTAACACCGATTGAAAATGTGTCCGGTGCTGCCTTCACAGACCCTGCCGTGAGGGCCTCTGGGCCCCGGCCTGCCAGCCCACTCGTGCCCTGGGTCACCTGCTGCTCATCAGGCAGTGTGCAGCTCCCTGGGTTGTAAACCAAAAGTGATCATAACTGCTGTGGCCAGTCCTTCAGAAGGGCTGGAAGCCGAGGGGTGCCGGAGGCCTGGCATGTAGGCCTGCCGACCCGGGGTGAAGCCGTGGGCACCAGGCAGGGAACGCAGGGCGTCCTGCTTGTGACGCAGTGTGGGAACTTGTGACGCGGTGTGGGAACTTGTGAGTGAGGCCAGCAGGCATTCAAGGGACTGTCCTGTCCAAGGCGGAATTCCAATGGAGAGATCCACAGGCACCTGATCGTGGGGAGGGCTCGCTGGAGCATCAGAGTAGACTCCATGTCAGTGGTAGTTAGGCACGTAAATTCCTTTTTCCCAGAGCAGGCACTCGTCCCAAGGAATGATTTCTAAGGGTGACGGGGTCATGAGCCACCACATTCTTGGTGAGCTCCAGCCACCAGTGGAAAGCTCACATCTCGTGTTCGTCTGGGGAACATGGCCCTTAGTAGTCAGGTTGCTCTGATTTTCATTCTCCTGTGGATTTTTTTCCAGAGTTGAGTTAGCACACCCCTCTCTCCCACTGAAGTCTCTTAGTGAGCTCTGAGAACCTTCGGGTGAAAATCTGTTCTTATGCTGTGTGCGGTTTGAAAGAGCGTCTTCTCCCTCCCACCACGCTTGTGCTGTTACCTGTCCCCCAGGAACCCAGTGTCTGTCTGGTAAATTATCCAGACTTTATTCTCATCCTCATTCCTTTCTCTCTCTTGCCACTGAAAATGTGTCCGATGCTGCCTTCACAGACCCTGCCATGAGGGCCTCTGGGCCCCGGCCTGCCAGCCCACTCGTGCCCTGGGTCACCTGCTGCTCATCAGGCAGTGTGCAGCTCCCTGGGTGTGCTGGGAACGTCCTATGAATTGTTAAGTGGCAGGCGGGTACTAAAGAACTCGGTCGTAGTGTAGTTAGCCCGTAGCTTCTCATGCAGTCTGTGAGGAGGCCACACTGCGGGCACCTGCCCTCATGTGCTTCACTGACGATGTCCCTGCCCCTCTCCTGCCCAGACCGACATGAGGCCTGGTGAGTCAGAGAGCATGAGTCACCTTGAGCAGTCGGGAGGCCTGGACTCTCAGCCCTGCCAGGAGCACGTGTGTGACTGCAGGGGGTCATTCCCACTCCCCCAGTACCCCCCCCCACACACACACACACAGTATGCAGAATGCGGGGAGGCTGGGTTCTGGACTGCAGGGCCCCAGGGCCCCGAGCTTGGACCGTCTGATAGAGTAATTCAGTAATTCAGATGAGGTGGGTCACCACCTGTGGTCCCGCCCTCGTGCACTCATGCTCTCTGGGACACCTCTGGGGACTGGCTGTCAGAGCCACGGCCAGGGAGAGCCGGAAGCATGCTTGTTTGTATAAAGAGAACGTGCTCCATCCAAAAAAGGACTCGCTCTAAAGGTCCAAACAGTCAGTTGTGCAGTTTGTCTTCTCTTTCCTTCCTGTGGCCGAGAGACAGCCACCCCGGGGCACTGGTGAGGGGAGAGGCAGCACGTGGGATGAGCAGGGTGCAGGGCGGGCGGGCTGGGCCCTGGGCTGTCTCCTCGACAGTGCCGCAGTGGGCGGTGGATATGAGCAACTGTTAAAAGCAGCCACTGCTAGAAGCACCTCGGTTGCTTGGTAATCCGAGGCATCTGGTTCTGTGTGCAGATGGCAGGGAGGTGATTGGCATTTGCCACAGGATGTATTTTCAGACTTCCAGAAGGACAGACGTTCAGTCCAGGCTGTGGCAGTGGCGGACCATTGGCAGGGTCTGAAAGGCTCACAGACCCAGGGCCCAGGGCCCCCTGCCTGAGAAGCAGCCTGTCCTTCGCAGGCTGCTGTTCTTTGCTCTGTGCTTGGTTGGCACAGGGTCTCAGCTGCCATCCGAGCGGAGAACACAGACAGGCTCGAGGTGTGTGCTCCTGGCTTCTGATGTGCTTCTTTGGGCAACGCTGTGTTTCAGAGAGTTCCTTTAGGAAAAAGCAAGGCACGGAGCCCTACTTCCAGGGAGGTCAGAAGGCAGATGAAAATGTGCATCCTTCTGTTGTGATTGTCTAGGTGACCAGAGACTAGGACCGTGCGGGCCGGGAGCGAGCCGGGTTATCTCCTCCCAGAGCCGATGTCTGCAGTTGTCTGCAGCGACTTGGCTTCTAGTTGAGTCTTCCTGCTCAGCAGTGAACGAGCGTGTCCGCGGCCGGTTCCCCGTGTGGGTGCCAGCACCCACGGGATCCTCCGGTCCCTCTCCCCTCAGGTGCCGGGTGAAGGGAGCAGGCTGGGCAGCCCACGTGCACATGTGCCACCAAGCCTCACCGGCATTGCGCTAATCAGTCATCCCTCCGTGTTGCCCAGAAGTGAAGTCTCTGCCTTAGGTTTTCCCCAAGCTCTGGGGAGCATCAGGTTAAAAGTACCAATCATGAGGGACTGTCCCGAGAAAGAGGCTGTCGGAAGCGAATGGAAAAGCACCAGAAGGCCATACACAGCACTGGCACTTGGGAGAAAGTTCTCATTTTTTTATAGTGAATATTGTGCATTATTCCTAGTAGGGGTCAGACAAGTCTCATGTTTCAGTGGGACTCAGATTTGAATCTGAACCCATAAGCCAGCCCGTTGCCCAGCTGCTATTTAAGCACTCACTTGCATGCCCCCTCCTGGGGCCTGGAGCCCAGGGTGCCCAGAAGTGAGACGAGTGGCATGGCTTCTGGGCCTGCCAGAAGCACCCTGCTGCTCTGGACTTCATTCTCTCGCCTTCAGGATACGGGCGGGGCAGGAGCACGTTCCCCAAACCGGGCAGATCAGCACACTCTCCTGGGCTGCTCTTAAATGTACACACTGCCTGGTGCCTCCCTGGCTGGATCTTCTGAGTCAGTAGGCCTGTGTCCGCCGGACTCTGGAATGCCTAGACCAGCTGGTGTATGAGCTCTCTGATTTGCAGATTCTCTGAGAGGAAGGATTTTGGTCCCGGCAGAGCTCTGGCCCGCAGCTGTGACAGTCCTTTGGGTGACTTTGTTTTCGGAGACACCCACTCATACATCTCAGGCTCACAGTTATGTCGCATAAGCGGGATGGGTGCTCCGTTGTGGTTCTGGAGGACCAGCATGGTCAGCCCCCTGTGGGCTCTCACCAGGCGTTTGCAGCATGTGTACCACAGACTCACCAGCTCCATCTGCGATGTTGTGGGAGTGAGAACCTTGACCAAGATATTAATACAAATGACTCGGTGGCAAGAATTGGCTCTCAGGGGATTCGGATTGACAACAGCTGGTCGGAATCCTTGAAAGACACCCAGTGAGTTAGGGCCCAGGAATTCCTGAGCCAGTTGCAGAGATACTCGGTCCTGGAAGTTTCCTTCTTTCAGTCAGACTGGGAACACCAGATGGGCAGCCATCGGGTAATAGAAATTCTAGAGCATGGATTCCTTAACCTCTTTTTGGCCTCCCTCAGAGCTTGGACTTGCATGCAGGCACAGGTCCGGGAGCTGTTTGGGCATCTCATCAGAGGCTCCCTCTTGATTTTTCCTCTGAATTGAGTCTTCTGTCTGGTTTCCTGCAACTCCGCTGGATGGCTGGTGGGTGGGCATTAGAGATGGTTTCTACCTGGAAAGCCCCCACATTCATTCTGCACAGAGCACCCAACTGTCTCTCCAGTGTAGACGCACAGACTGCATGGAGTTGAGGTTTGGAAGGCTCTCATTCTGGCAGTGGTTCACTGTTTTGAATTTGGCAACGTTTATTCCTGTTTTCTCATTTGGGGACTAGCCTTTGACCTTCTTTTAGGACTAGTAGGAAATCAGTAAGATCAGAGAAATGAGTGGCCCTTGGGGGAAGGTGGTCCTGTAAGAATGCACAGGGACATACCGCTGAAGGCCGTGTGGCCTTTGCTGAAGGAGCCTCGGGTCTGCAGAGCAGTGAGCGGGTCGGCTTTAGAGCGCAGGGTCCGGTGCAGGCTGTGAGCTCAGCACCTCTGGGAAGTAGTCACGGACTGGTTCCTCAGGAGAGTGACAGGTGGCTAGGGCTTGGACACTAGGGGACAGGAGGTTGGAAGAAGCCTCTCATGCCAGAGGGGGCCTCACCAGCTTTCTGCCAGTCCAGACTGACGAGGAAAGTTCAAGGCCTGCAGTCCCAGCAGTCATGGGTCAACTGAGCACACATCCGTCAAAGGCATAGGGACCCTGGTATTCGGAATCAACCCCAACAAGCCAGCCAAAGCCTCCTTTTGCCTACCGTCAGGGTGGAAATCTGGCACCCTGGTGGTTTCTGTCCCCATTCCCTTGCCTGCACCTCCAGGGAGGCACATTTTCAAGTACGGATCTCTTTTGTTCAGTTCTTCACTCCCCCTGGGACCTCTTTCTTTGAAGCCCACTGCTGCATGTGTACAGGCCTCATGTTCATGCACCGGTCACTTCTGTTTGTTTGAGTAAAGTCCATGTCCAAACCACACGGTCCATGCATCTTTTTTTACTGCACTTATTAGATGTCTCTCTTCCTCTCTCTCTCCTTATGAAAAAGGACTTCATTTATTTTTTTATTTTTATTTTTTATTTTTGCAGTAGAAGTATATCTAATTCCATTAGCTTAAAATTTTTGCAAGCATTTCTAATCTCTTACAATGTGCGGTCTCTGCAAGGTAAGGCCTCAGGTACCCTGGCCCTTCCCTTTCACACCTGAGGTCCCGCCCATCAGGGCAGTAGCAGCCAGCTGGCTCCCAGAGGTCAGTGGCTTCCCCCAGGGTGCCCTGCCCATCACTTCCTCCCTAGCAGGCACCATCCTTTCCACACATGGCCCCCTACGAACCCACCCCCTTCCCAACCTTTCCCCTGCCATATGGTTTGGAGTTTCTCTCCCCCGCTGGCTTCGCCTAAGTGCAAGAGAGAATCAGAAAGGCAGCTGCCCCTTCCCCTGGCAGATGGCGCTGAGCCCAGATGGAGAGGTGGGCGGGCTCCTTCCTCGGTACACCCTGGGACCATGTCTAAGTCAGAGGATTGTCTTTGTTCATCCATGGGCCCCAGGTGTCTCCCAGGCCTATTGTGATGTGGACCCAGCACCCAACCCCAGCCCCCTCCCCTGCTTCCACTAGGCCCAGACCAGGGTGGGGGCGGGGGGACGGATGCAGAGCTGGGAGCTGAAGAGCAGGAAGGGGAACGCGGTGGGGACTGGAGCCAGCAAGCTCACTGTCTTTTCTGCCCCCCCAGGATCCACGCACATTCTCACCCCACAGAAACTGCTGGACACGCTGAAGAAACTGAATAAAACAGATGAAGAAATAAGCAGTTAAAAAAATAAGCCACCCCTCCAAAAACACGAACCCTGTTCCCACAGTGCTCCGCAGCCCACCTTGGTTACTTTGCTGATCCTGTCCCTCCACCGCCACCCCCAGCTCTGCACGCCCTGGACGGCACTGTCGCCGCTGCGTTCTCGTGTTTAATGATGCCCTCTTCCTGTGTGAAACAACAGAAAATAATGCATTGTGTTTTTTTAAAAAGAGTATCCTCTCTATGTGTCCCAAGGGGAGAAGTTCCCGTGTAAGGGACGCACTGCTAGAGAAGTCACAGAACTGCCTAGAATGAGTGGACGGACACCTTCTCCCCGTTACTATGATTCCCTGACCTTGTACATAGCCCAGTGTGACATGCGCAGATTGCTTGAGTATGGGAAGGTAGACGTTTGGGTGTTTTAAAAAAAATCTGTTTTGGGTTGTTCCTGTTCTTTTTGGGAATCCCAGAGATGTCTGTTCCTGGAGTATTTCAAACTGAGGATCAATCTGTTGTCTTCAGTTCTTATCCCCTCAGCCTGCTCTCATCCAGATAGGCTTGGCGGTGAAGACCAGGGGAACTCTTGTGAGGGCCGAGACGGAAGTGGCCTCTTTGGCTTCCCCCAGGACTCGTCCCCCCCTCGTCTCCCTGGGGGCTGCGGGAGGGGCTGGAGGTCCTTGAAGTCAGGCTGGGTGCTGGCTGGCGTGTGGCCTATCACCGCTCCTCCCCTGGCCTGCGTCCACAGCGCTGTGATCCCAAGGGAAGTAGTCTTGCAGCCTGAGTCACGGGGCTCAGCAGGCGAGGAGCAAGCTTCCATCCAGAGCTTTGTCCCTTGGGAGAAGCAGTTGGAGGAGGGGGGTTGGAGCCAGACCTTTCCTTTCCCGGGCACCGCTGGCCCGACGGGACTCCCGTTTCCCAGTGGGGTCAGAGTGGACGGCGCTCGAGGGCCAGGAACGGACGAGGATGGGGTGGGTCCCGCAGGCTCCCGGGCACAGGGCCCTTTCTTGCAGAGAGGGGTCTGCACCCCTAAGACCTCAGACCGCCGGGAGAGCAGGCTGTTGGATTTATGCGGCCCCTGTGCAGATTATCCTCAGTTTAAGGTACTTCATGATAGTTTGTGTAGTGTGGGGTCATTTGTCCTCGTGCTTGTGAGAGAAAATGATCATTTCATTCTCTGTATAAAACTTAGCTCTAAAGCAAAAATGAAAGACGCAAATGCAGAAAGGGGGTCTCGTCATCCTCCAGACTCAGCAGCAACTCCGTTCTCCGACGGTGAGCGCACCGCGGGCGCCGCTGCTCTGGTCGTGAAATATAATGACAGTGGAAGTCACAAAAATGTCCCCTGCCCAGCCGCCCGCCGCCCTTTAACCCCCGCAGCCCGTGTGCATATTACTGTCTCGTGATGTCCTTGCAGACGTGGTGAGTGCTAGTTCCACGCGGCCGCCCGCTTTCCTTTCAGAGCGCGCTCCTCGCCCTCCCCGCTGGATGCTTCGTGGTGTTTTCTCAAGGCTTTGAAACCTCCCCTGCTCACTCTCCGCATTAGTTCTCCGGCCTCTTCTGTCTCCCTTCTCCCCCTTAGATCCCGTTTCCGTAGGACAGAACTGTAGGTGCTCGCACCAGTTCTCCTGCTGTCCCTGCTTGTTCTGTCCCCGCCCCTTGACCAGACGGGGCCCACAGTTCGGGGCCTTGTCTGTCAATCATGTTGGGTTTCCTTTCTCTGTTATTTATATAAAAATTTATCAAAAGAATATTTTAAAGAAGCTAGTCTGTCTTGAAACTTGTTTACCTTGAAATTCTCAGAATCTCAGTGTTGGAAAGTATTGAAGCACAAACATGTATCATCTCTGTACCGTTCTGTACTGAAGCACTCGAGTCTAATAAATAAATCAATCCGCACCCATTCACGGCGCCTGGGGTGTCTCCTGGTCCAGTTTTACTTTGGGGGGTCGAAAGGGAAAGGCTTCTGCAACAGTCCATTGCAGATGAGACCACCACCCTGGCTTTGGCTTAGAATCTTCTGGATCCCTAGTCAGCATCTCTTGCATTAAGATCTGTAACAGTTGAGGCACCTGGGTGGCTCAGTCGGTTAAGTATCCGACTTCGGCTCAGGTCATGGTCTCACAGTTCATGAATAATTTGAGTCCCACATTGGGTTCTCTGCTGTCAGCACAGTACCCCCTTCGGATCCTCTGTCCCCCCCCCCCCTTCCCCTCTCCCACTTGGGCTCATTTTCCCAAAAATAAACCTTAAAAAAAAAAAGTCTGTAACTGTCTCACATTTTAGGACAGTCCACGAAGCTTGTCTTGGGCCCCAGGCAGCAACAGGACACAGCTTGTGGACACGGAGCTGGTCCTGTCTTCTCTCTCCTTATCTAGAATGTTTCTCTAGCCCAGAGACTGTAGCTCAGAGACTGCAAGCCTCTATCTTGCAGATGCTCCCTACTTGCTGGCAGTGTATTTGGGGCCTGCGACGAGGCCACTTTATCAGCCATCCCACTCTCCTCCCCTCTCCCTGCTGCCACGCCCTGTGGCCTTTATGAGCTCTCCAGGTCAGAAGCTGGTGCGTGTCCTGCTGCTCTGGAAGCCTGTTCCGAACCCAGGTGGACAGAGACGGGTTTGGCCCAGCTTGGGGAGTAGACCGGGGTGGGGTTGGGGTCACACCGGAAACTTGCTGGCATAGGAGGCACAGGGGAGTGGGATTCTTTGGGAACTTCTGATTCTAGTCTTTGGTCCCCAGTGACGGCCTCATTCAAATCCTGATCACCTTCAAGGCATGAAGACATCTAACACCTGGAGGTCAGTTGGTAGAAGTTACACGCCCTCAACCCAGCTGTCTGCTGATGAGACTTGCCTGGTAGGTAATGACAGTGACCATTTATCGAGTTCCTACTCCGCATGAACCCCCTCACGTGCTGCATCTGTTGGGTGGGCCTCTCCCGGTTTCCCAGGTGAGGAAGCTGAGGCCAAGAGTGAGGCAGTAACTCAAAATACCCACTCCAGCTGGGGGGGAGTGGGCATCAGACACTCCCATCTTATGGCAGGAGTTGCTGCCCCAATAACCAAACACCCTGGAATGAGATCCAAGATCAGAACGTTTAAATTCCAACTTGTTCTGGGGGCACCTGGGTGGCTCAGTCAGTTCAATGTGCTCAGGTCATGATCTCTCGGTTCACTGAGTTTGAGCCCCGCATCTGGCTCTGTGCTGACAGTGCAGAGCCTGCCTGGGCTATTCATTCTCTCTCTCTCTCTCTCTCTCTCTCAACTAAAATAAGTAATTTATTCTAAATTATTCTAAACTGAGTTTACATTAAAGCAAAGTAAATTTTGTTTGCTCCTTCCCTCCAGGGCTGCATGTACCCTCCAGGCCCATGGTAGTGGCTTGTTAAGTCTCTTCCTGACTGTTCCCGCCACGCTTTGGCCCAGTGCTGATGGTGCTGCTGCTGATCCCCAGCCAAGTCTACAGGAAAAAGAATAAACACGTCCGTGCATCGGGGGAAGAGCATGTGTCCATCAGGCGGAGGATGAGTAAAACGCGGCTGCTCTGTGGCAGCTAGAGATGGGTGACGTCTGTCAACAGGAATAAATCTCCAAAACACTATTGTGTGAGAAAGATGAAGTTACAGAAGGATACATTCCAAATGGTGCATTTATGTCTGGTTTCGTTTTGTTTTTTTTGTAAGTTTTTTTTTTTTTCACATTTATTTTTGAGAGACAGACAGAGCACAAGTGGGGGGAGGGGTAGAGAGAGACAGAGACCCAGAATCTGAAGCAGGCTCCAGGCTCTGAGCTAGCCATCAGCACAGAGCCCAATGCAGGGCTCGAACTCACAAACTGTGAGATCATGACCTGAGCCGAAGTCAGATGCTTAACTGACTGAGCCACCCAGGTGCCCCATATGTCCGGTTTTAAAATTGCATAACAACTGCTACATAGTGCTATGGAGACATACGTTGTAAGTGTGCAATGCTTGCACAAGAATGATAAATCAGCGAAAATTAAGGGGGGAGCACCTGGGTGGCTCAGTCGGTTAAGCGTCCGACTCTTGATTTCTGCTCAGATCATGATCTCACAGCTCTTTCTGAGTTCAAGCCCCATGTCGGGCTCTGCGCTGATGGTGTGGAGCCTGCTTGGGATTCTCTGTCTCGCTCCCTTCCCCTTCCCTGCCCCTCTTCCCTTCACTCCCACTCAAACTCTCTCTCAAAAAATAAATGAACATTTTTTACAAAGTATGATGGTGGCTACCCAGGAGGCAGAGGCTGGTTACTGTTGTGTTAACCTTATCTCCCCAGTCACAAAATGAATCAGTGGCTTAAACTAGTGCTTCACTGAATCAAAAAATATAAAGGTAATCATTCTAAGTATAGCTAATAAGTATTGAACAATTAATGTGTGTCAGTCATGGATTTTTATATCTATCTTGCTGAATCTTCTCATTTCTAGGAGTTAGATGTCATTATGAACCCCACTGACAGATGGGGAAGCAAACCTTGAGCAAACCTCGAGATCATGACCTGAGCCAAAGTCAGATGCTTAACGGACTGAGCCACCTAGGCGCCCCCAAATGGTGGTTGTCTTAAGCCACTCCTAATTGCTCTCTACCAAGATCTCCATTGGTTTTGACAACGGAACGCCCTTACACACAGGAGCTTTTGAAGCTCTGATCTAAATAAAGTCAGCTCCCCTGGGCAGAACTGTGGAGCTCTTTGTCCTTCCCCGCCTGTCCTTCCCCAGAGCAGAACCCGTGAACCATTACCCTCAAGCTGGGAGCCGGACCTACTTTTCCTGGAGTGACGGTGCTCTCTCTGAGTGAGTACTAGGAGGTGGCAGCCCCTGGTCTTAGCTCGCGTCCACTGCTGTGGACCCCCACCCTGTGGGCCAACTGCAGTGGGGGCCATCAAGGTCCAAGTATCCCCAGCCTGCTACCACCCGGACTAACCTTCCACCTTCCAAGTGGGCCTGTGTGGGAAGTCTTGTCCGCTGTACCTGCCTGGAACGAGATTCTGCCATACAGGACTGGAGAGGAGGAGAAAGGCCAGCAGCCTGCCCTTCCCAGGATGAAGCTGTGGCCCCGGACTAGGAGCTGGAGGGTAAGGGAACCCCTACTTGTCCAGAACAGTGCACCCCAGCTTAAATGTCTATTATAACACAGAACTGAGGATGAGGAGTTGGACGTCCAGTGTTGACACCAAATACATGCCACTTTTCTACACCATTTCTCCAAGTTTCCAACACCAAATGGAATGTCTGATGGTTCAAGTCATTTCTGACACTAACTACTCAGTACAGACGTCACAAGTCAAGGGCTCAGTCCCACGAAACTGCTCCCACTTCAGATGCCAGCCACAGATGGGGTACCCAGGCTACCCGTACTTCTGCCCAGCTGACTAGAAATTCTAGAGTTCCCAAGACCCCCCTCCTCAGGCTTGATAATTCATAGAACTTGCAACTCAGAAAAGCCCTTTACTATTTTATTATCAAGGACACAACTCAGGTACAACCAAATGGAAGAGATGCATAGGCCAAAGGGTGGGGGTGGCCCAAACTCCCCTGCCTCCTCCAGACATACTGCCTGATTGATTAAATCCTTGACTGCTGAAGATCTCAATATCCAACCCCCCTTTCCTCCCCAGAGGTTAGGGGCGGGGTGGGTTCTGTGGGTGAGAAAATTGGATTCTCCCTCTCACTCTCTGCCCCCTCCACCCACGTGCTCTCTCTCTCTCTCTTAAAATAAACTTTAAACACACACACACACACACTCCAGCAGATAAGGATGTGAGTCACTGCTCCAGTACCACACTCATTCTTGCAGGGATTTAGATTTTCCTGCTTCTCTATTTACTGTTTGCCTTTGGAACAATTACATTTTGGGGCAGAACACGGAGCCAGTCTCTGGACAGGGTCATCCTGACACAGAACAGCCCTCAGCACGCTGCATTTTGCTGTGCCTTAGGTCGATTTGCTATGTTGCTGTATCACCAATTACCCAGCTGGTCTCAGAAGCCTCAGGAGAGAAGTTCCTTGGCCTGGGGGCCAGGTGACTGGCTTCTTCTGGTTCTGGGGAGCTCTGCGAAAGCCCACCCTCTCAGATTGGCACAGTGGGGCAAGGCAGTGGTTCCCAGGGCTCACCCACTGTAACATTTCCACCCGGGGGGGAAGGAGAAGCCTCCCCAGAATCCAAAACAGTGCCCCAAGAGTCATGATCTGGGACAACCCGGCCTACGACCTCTGTTGGTGCTTGCCCTCGGACGGAGAGGCTGGTTGCTAGTGCCCAGCCTTGCCAGGAAGGGGGCAGGGCCCCTTTAAGATCTGCCTCACTCCGTTGCTATGTATGGGACCAACTTCCTTAGCAACCACCTGGCTTCTTAAAAGGGCCCTGGGGCAGTGGTCGCCAGCAGCCATGGCTCCCAAAAAGAAGGCAACTAAGGGGGCTAAGGAGCCCGAGGTCAAGAAGAAGAAGGGTGGCAAGAAGGATGCCAGCATGGCCAGCAAGCCCGCGGAAATGCCTTTAGGCGAGGAACTCCGAGAATTCTACCACATCCAGATCCGGGACCTGGAGGACAGGCTGGCCCGGTGGGTAGGCAGTTGGGGAGGGTGGTCCTGTTGGGTCAGAAGCCCTGCTCAGAGCTGACCACTGTGCAGACTTGCACAGGGGGCCCGAGGCCTGTGTTCTGGCCTCCCACGGGATGTCTAGACCACATCCCCGCCTCCAGCCTCAGTACATGGAGAGGCTTCACAATCTGACCTCACGGGTTCTCAGCTCCCAGAGTCCAGGGGTCCTAATGCTAACCCTGCCCCAGGCAAGCACCACTCATGCCTGCCTCACTCCTGCACCATGGGATCAGGTGCTTTATAAAAGAAGACTTCAGTCAGTGGGATGAATTGAAAATGGCAGCCCCCCGCCCCCACCCCAGGCAGGTGGGTGGAACACATGTCTTTCCTCCCACCACCTCCCCCACTCCCATGATGCCTTCGCTAGGATTCTCTGCACTGTGTGCACCACCGACACACCCACCTGCTGAACCCAGGTGTTTTTTCACGTTGGGCCTCAGTTTCCCCAAATGTAAATGAGGGGTGGCTCCTCCTGGCTGTGACTTAGATGGTATTGTGTGTGGGAGGGGTCTCTAACTCTTCCAAGACACACTCACTTGCTTATTTTTCTCAATTCAAAACTACTTTCCTCCTAGTTATGATGCATTAGCCCAGTCTCAGGGCAACCCTTAAAAGACAAACCTCTTTCTATTAAATAAATAACCCCTTTCATGACCATCAGGCAGCAGTTCTTCCCAAGATGATGTTGCAGATAGTCACAGCTAATGTTGAGTTCTTCATGTGTGCCAGGTGGGTCCTGTGCGGGCGCTTCACTGTGTCCTTGAAACAGTCCCACGACCATCCCCATTGTACAGGCAGAGGGACTAAGGCTCAGAGAGGGAAGTCACTCCCAGGAAGAGGCGGTGACAGGATGGGAGCCCTAGCCCTCCTGACCTCCCTGTGCCAAGCTGCTTCCTCCTTGGCAAAGCAGGTCATTCAGCTTTGCATTCCACAATGCCATTCAAAAGATGTTGGTTCAGTATGGGCACCTGGATGGCTGTTGGTTGAGTGTCTGACTTCAACTCAGGTCATAATCTCTGATTCATGATTTCAAACCCCACATCAGGCTTGGTGCTGTCAGCCTGTCAGCACAGAGCCCATTTCAGATCCTCTGTCCCCCTCTCTCTGCCCCTCCCTTCTCTCAAAAAAAATTTTTTTAAAAAGATGTTGAATAAATAATGAAGTAAAACAGCTTTCCAAATAACTTCTACAAATCATTCCATTAGAAACCAGTAAATCATTTATAGGATACTCTCTTTAAAAATTCACATTTTCCTCAAGCTCAGACACAAGGTGGAATGTATTTGGGGAAAATGTATTTGGAAGACAGTTGTTAGGTGCTTACAGTTTGCCGAGCTCCTTTGTCAGGCCCCAAGAATACAGAGGAGGTCGGGTCTGCCAAGTGGATAAGACAGATATGACATCAGGTCTCGACTATCCAGTGAACAAGGGCCCACTTACAGGAGGGCACCAAAAAGAGGGTCATAAATGGGGCTCAGGCCCAAGAAGGCTTCACTCAGGAGGCCCACCAGGCCTTACGAAGCAGATGAGGGTAAGGAAGAAAGCAGGTGCAAAGGCTTTGGACTGTAAAGCATGGATATGTTAGGGAGGGTGCAGAGCTGGCTGTCTGTAGCAGTAAACACTGTGGTTAAGAGCCTTGACTTTGGGATCAGACTGACTTGGGTTCAAATTCTGATTTCACCACTTACTAACTAGGAGTTTCTTCATCCTTCTGAGCCTACATTTCCTCATCTGTAAAATGGGCAGAATTATCATAGTATCAACTTCCTCACAGATTCAACAAATACACACCAAGTGCCTACTATGTACCACACACTGTCCTAGGTGTTGGGGACACAGCTGTGAATGTAACAAAGGCTCTGTCCTGATGGTGCTTACATTCTGGCAATGTAATGGATGTAGAGCATGGAGCACAGGCACTGGCTATGGTTGTGAGTGCAGATCAGGGGGCACAGTGGGAGATGAGGCTGGATTCCCACGTGAGGAACCTCGAATGCCCCTCTATGGGAAGACGCAGGAGAGCAGGCCCAGATGCATGGAGGCCTGGCCTGCTCACTCCCTGGACCTCTGCCCTGCACCCCCCTCAGCTACCAGCGGAAGTGGGATGAGCTGGCTGTGCAGGAGAAGCTGTTCCGCCAGGAGTTTGAGCAGCTGGCCAACAACAAGAAGGAGATTGTGGCCTTCCTCAAGCGCACACTCAACCAGAGGGTAGATGAGATCACTGAACTCAATGAGCAGCTCCAAAGCCTGCAGCTGGCCAAGGAGATGGAGAAGGACGCCTTTGAGGCACAGCTAGCCCAGGTGCGCCATGAGTTCCAGGAGACCAAGGACCACCTCACCACGGAGAACATCATCCTTGGTGAGGAGGGCACTGGCAGGCGAGTTCGGGGGCACACACCACAGGGACGGGGAGCCCAATGATCCTGCTCTTTGGGCTCTAATCCCAGCTCTACCACTGACTTTGTGGCCTTAGGCAAGCACTTCTCCTAGACCTCCAGGTTTCTCATCTGGGAAATGGGGATAATACGTGTACCTTGAGTAACAGCACCTATGTGCTGCTTCCCACACATTACCTTCCATGATGGTCCCAGCCATCATCCAAGGCAGGAAATACTATCACACACACATACACACCTGTCCCCATTTGTAGGTGAGGAAGCACCTCAAGAAGTTGAAGGGTCTTGCCCAAGGTCACCCAGCTGGCAAGCTTTTTTTTTTTTTTTTTTGAGGCTTAAGGACAGCAGTAGTGCCTGGCCCAGAGAAGTTGTTCAAGTTTAATGGCTGTTGTCACTGTCACTTTCCAGAAAACAGAGGTCAAGGGAGGTTTTTCTAAAGCAGTGAAACCTGAATGAGGCTTCGTAAGATTAGTGGTGGGGAAGAGAGGGCATTTCAGACAGAAACCATGGACACGGGCAGGACGGGGCATGGCGTCTCGCAGGGACAGGGGTCTGGCCTTACTGGATCAGGAAGCACAAGGAGGAGGTTGTGGAGGAAGCGGGGAGGGAAGCGGGGCTCCAGGCCATCGCTATCCTCCCGAGGCGGCCCCTCACCAGGCCTGTGCCCTGTGGTGGGGCAGGGGGCAAGCTGGCAGCTCTGGAAGAGTTCCGGCTGCAGAAAGAGGACCTCACAGAGAAGTTCACAACGCTGGAGGACCAACTACGGAGGCAGGAGAGCGAACACAAGGACTACATGTACAGCCTGGAGAAGAAGTCTGTGCTGGACAAGGACAGGTGGGCGGGCTGGGGCCAAGCCCAGCTCAGGCCTCCCACAGCCTCTGCTTCGAACCGCACTAGCTCAGGGACTCCCCAGTCTGCTGCAGCTCAGAACCCTGGCTGGTGATGTAAGGAGGGGAGGAGAAAATAGATAAGCTCCCAGCTCCAGCCCTCCCACGGGACCGGCGAATCCTTGGACTTCCTCTTGCCACTTTTCGTGACTTAAATTACACTTATTTAATAGGTAATAATACATTGATATGGTTCAAAAGGCCACAGGGTCTATAGGGGCTCTACCTGGAGCCCCGCCCCTCCTGGGAGACCGAGCATGGAGGCGGCCCTAAGCGCTCTGGGGAACCCCACCTGGGAGGGTGGTGTCTGTGCCCACTCTGCCTGACACCCCCTCATTCCCGCCCATGACTAGACTGAGGAAGGAGATCATCCAGCGCGTGAACCTGGTGGCCTCTGAGTTCCGGAAGCTGGCCACTAGCCAGATGTGGGACACGACAAAGCGGGCCATCATAGAGAACAGCACGGTCACCCTGCAGCTGTCCAAAGTATCTCGGCAAGGCGCACAGCTGCTCCAGGAGAACGAGCAGCTCAAGGGCACCCAGGACAAGCTGTGCAAACAGCTGGATCTGTTGGAGAACACCCAGAAGGTCATGGCCAGCCACAGCAGAGGCCACCAAAAGGTGTGCCCGCCAGGCCCTCGTCACAGGGCATCTGGCACATAAAGCAGGGGGAATCCTAGGGGTGCTGCTTCAGGGCAGGATTGGGCCCCGGGCTGGAGCCAACTCATGAGGGAGACAGCAGTGAGGGCACAAGGTCCTTTGTGGGGGCTCCTGGGTGCTGGGTGCACCTCTGGTTTTCCTGATTTGGCTTAAAGCCCCCGTCACTTGTTGAAATGAACCCACCCCCGGGCCCCCGGGGCCTTGGCTGGCCTCTCTGGACAATGGGGTGAGCTCTGGTGGAGTCCGGAGCTGGGGGCGGGGCAGGCTGAGGGCCCACAGTGGGGCCAGGGTATGGCCACCTGCCCGCACCCGCAGATCATCCTCATGCTAACTGAGAAGTGCCGTGAGCAGCAGCAGGTCACAGCGGAGGCCGAGCAGCTGCACCTCCAGCTGAACCAACTGGAGCAGAGCGTCCAGCAGCTGCAGCAGGACAAACAGGCGCTGAGGTGAGGCCTGCAGGGGCCTGGCGGGGGGAGGGGGGGGGGGACACCAAGCTGGAGGCCATCCCTTCCGGCCACACAACTCGGGCCTTTCCCAAGGGGGCACTGAGGCCTGGGGCTGGATGAAGGGTCCCAAGGGCTAGAGAGAAACAGCCTCACGCACGGAGGCAGCTGACTTGGCTCGTCCTGGTCCCGGGCCCAGGAGTCAGAGGGACCAGCTGAACGTGCAGCTGGAGAGGCAGCGGGCTGAGGCACAACGGCTACAGCGGAAGCTGACTGAAGAGCAGAACATTCGGGCAAATCTGGAGACAGCCCTGACCAGGGCCACCTTCATCCTACAGGACGTTCTACAGGTGACAGGAAGTGGGTGAGAGTTGGGGGGCGGGGGTAGTGGGCCAACGACAGCCACTGCTTGGAGACAACCAGGACTCCTGGGGAAGGCTGGGCCAGAAGCCCTGCCTTTCCCCTGAGAGACTCCTGGCAAGTCTTGTCCTTTTCTGGGTTCTGTACTTCGGAGATCCCTTGAAGGTCTCCAAGTTACTGGAGTCCCTGAGGCCCTGGAAGGCCTCTCGCCTCAGGCTTCTCATTTGGAGAATGGGTATCCCACCACAGCCAGGGTAAACTTGGAGAAAACGGGCACTGGGGTTGGAGTTTCCCAGAGGTGGGTGGGTGTTGGCACCCACCACCGCCCTGAGCCTGATCTCTGCGGGCCCACCCCACTCCCCCCCCAGCAGATGCAACCCCACGAGGAGGACAGCGACTCTGAGGTCGTGTTCCACCTGCAGTGCAAGGAGATGCTGCAGCACGTGCTGGCCACGCTCAGCTCAGCCGCGGTCCTCAGCCCCCAGCCGGCTGCGCATCTCCATCAGGACGGCCGGCCCCACAGCCCACGCAAGGACAGGTGGGTGAGCGACCCTGCCAGACAGGCAGCTGTGGAACTTGTCCAAGGGCTGTTCTCAGCCAACCCGGGCTTCCCAAGGCCTCTCTGAACCTCAGCCGCCTCTACTATGACGCGGAGGTGGTGACGCCAGTCCCCTCTCCACAGCCAGCCTGGCACCCAGCCACCCAAGATGGGGTCTCTGCCCCAGCAGCCATCCGGCCTCACACCCTACCAGCCAGGGGATCTGGGCCTGGTGCCTCGACGGCCCCACATCCCACCCAACCCCGAGGACCTCAGACTGCTCTCACACACCACCCGTGTGGGAGCCTTCCGGGTGCACAGCAGCCCTGAGGTGAGAGTGCCAGGGGCCCCGGGGACGGCAAGGTGGCAGCCAGCCCCGAGCACAGACCACAGCTCTGCCGCACTGCCGCTGTGCGGAGCCCTCTACGCCTCCATCTCGCCATCTGTAAAATGGGCCAAAGAAAAATGTGGCAAAGCCTCACTTGTGGGCTGAGGCACCACCTGGGAGGGGCGCTTGCTGGACCCCGTCGGCCCCTCCTCCACTGGCAGGGAAAGGGTGGGAACACCCCCCTCCCCCCAGGTGGCCTCGGCTTCCACGGCACGTCTTTAATTTCACAGATCCGCACCTCTGGTCCTCGGAAAAGGTTCAAAAAGTTTAGTCTTCCTGAAGTTTCTCTACTTTCCAAGTAAGACACAGAAAGACCAATCCCCATCCCAGAAGTGGACCACCGTGGCCATAGTCCCCTCTTTAATCTATAGGCGGCTGGGGCAGCCCAGAGCAGAGTTCTATAAAAAGTGGATAGAAAATAAAAACAAACAAAAAAACCAAGTGGATACCACAGGCTGGCATGGCACCTCTGTGAACGTGGCTGGTGTGCGGGCATGGTGGTTAGGGCGGCAGGAGCTCACTGAGGTCAGGGCCTAGAGACGGCCGCTGGCTCCGCGCTCGGATGTGGTCCAGGAGCATGTCGGCGGCCCGCTCCAGCAACACAGGCAGCAGTTCCTGCTCAGCCGCGGAGAAACTGCCCAGCACATGAGCCTGCACCGTGTCGGGGTGGGTAGGGCGCCCGATGCCTATCCGCAGCCTCGGCATTGCCTGTGGGGGAGCCAGAGGGGGGACCGGGGAGCTTTGACGCCCAGTGCGGGAGGCCCCCCACGTTGGCCCACCAGACCCAGAGCCGGACGAAGGGGCAGACTCACATGGGAGTTGAGGCAGCTAATGCAGGAACGGACTCCGTTGTGGCCCCTTCAAGGGATAGGGGAGGGACAATCAGTGCTTCCCTGGGTCAGCACCCTTCACCCCTCCCAGCCCAGTCTGGGGTCAGAGCACCCCTCTTCCCTGCCGAGACCGGGATCGGCACTCCTACCCCACTCCGACTTGGGGGGCTGTCCTCCCTAGCCCACCTTGACCTGCTCAGGGCCTCACCTGGCGCTTCCCCCCAGCTTCAGAGCCAGTTTCCCCAGGGGCTTGTCCAGCTCATCATGCACCAGGTAGACCTCCTCGGCCGTCAGCCCAAACAGCTCCGCTTGGCACAGGGAAATGGTTACTGGCCATCTGCCCAGAGGGCGCTGTCCCGACTCACGGCTCCCATGGGGGGGGGGGGGGGCCCGCAACTGACCTCATTTCGCATATGAAGAAACTGAGATTCCCTTAAGTACCCAACCAAGGCCAAATGCAGCAACTGGAGCTCAACAGGCACCTGGAGGTGAAGAGCTCTGCCGCCGTCCCAGACCCCCGTCTCTGGCCCCTACGCCCTCCCGGCCGGCCTATCCCTGGTGCCCTCAACTCACCGGCCCGGGACACGCTGCGCCCGCTGGCGTTCATGAGCCGCCGGGGCCGAAGCAGGACCACCTGGGCATCCTCGAGCAAGCCCACGGCGAGGTCTGCCGCGCAGCGCCGGTCGCGCGCCCAGGTGTCCTCCACACCCAGACGCCGCGCCAGGTGCCCCAGCACCGCCAAGCCCACGCTGTGCCGCGTGCCGGGCAGTCCCGGGTTCCCCAGGCCGACCACCTGCGGGCGGCACCGGGGAAACTGAGGTCCGACATCTCTCGTCGGCCTCTAGCTTACAGCGCCCCCTGGGACCCAAACCAGAGAAGGGAACGGAAGGCAGGGTAGACTGAGGAAGGGGGCCCAGGAACCCCGGAGACTCCAGAAGGCCGACTGCCCCGCGAGCTGAGTGGGCGGGGCGCCTGGAGCAGGAGCAGAGTTCCCGGAAGTTTAGAGCCCGTCAGAATACTGGACCCGTTTTTTAGATAAGAAAACCGAGACAAGGAATTGGGGGAGTGTTATCCGGTAACAATGGCAAAACAAGAGCTAGCCAGGGCCCGGGAGCCCCTACGTCGCCGCCCCCCACCCCCCGACTCCACTCACCAGCCACCGCTTCCCCGCCGGCCGGGGTTCCAAAGCTAGCACGCTCATGGCGCGACTCCACCGCAGCGCAGCTCGCAGGCAGCCGACTGGCCGCATGTCGCCCCCTTTCACGGCGTAGGCCCCGCGCCCTGACGTCAGTCAGCCCTCGACCAATCGCAGTGGCGACCCGTCCCCAGCGTCCAATCCCCGGGCGGGCCGCGGGCCGCCATGCTCCTGAGGAGCGGAAGTGGCGGGGCGGGGGCTGAGTCTGGCGCCTCCGCTCCTTCCGCGGCGCCGCGTCACAGCGTTCCTGTGGGCTTTGTTATGGACTTGCGGAGCGGCCGCACGACCTCGGGATTGGGAGGAGGGAGCCTTGTTCTGGCCCCTGCTGTGGCCCGGCCTGGCTGCGGAAACCTGACAAGTCCTCTCCCTGACGCACCACAGCCTCCCCCGCTGAGAAGTTTGCTAACCTCCTTCCGGCGCTGAACAACCCACGGCTCCCGGAGGCGTGGCCTGAGGGGCGGGGCTTGTGGGCGTCCTGGAGATGGTGCCTAGCAACGTCAAGGGCAGGCTACGTCGCGGGGGAGGTCCTCCTGGAAGGGAATTCATGAACAACTCCAGAGAGGTGCGTGAGAGGATCAGAAGACGAGACCAAGGCTGAGTTCTCAGGAAAGGTTTTAAGCACAGGAGAGGAGAGGCAGGATCAGTTGTGCAATTCATTAAAGTCCCTGGCCGCTGCACACAGAACTGAGGGCTCGGGACCTGTGTCTGGTGGGGAGGTCCGAGAAGTGGCCGGAGCTGGCGTCCAGGCAGAGGTGGGATCTGCCCAGACGGGAGGATGAGAGACGGGGAGGGATCTAAGAGATCTTTAGGAAGTGACACAGACAGGACCTGAGGTGGACTCACCGAGGTGGGAGAGCCTGGGGCAGAAGTCAACGGAAGTGCTCAGTTTGGCCTGCTGGGCGTGAGAGGGGCTGCGGGGCCTCAGCTGGAGACATTAGAGATTTGGGTGCCCGGAGCTGGAGCTGGAGCTGAGGGGAACCAGGAGGAGAGCAGAGGGCAGTGTGCGTGAGACCCCAGGCCCTTGACCTGGACCATAGGAGAGGGAGAGAAGCAGGACTGGAGAGAGAGCAATTGGAACATCCCCAAGGGGAAGGGAGCCAGGAGTGCCACCAGAACCCAAACTGTGCCTCCTGGCAGCCTCATTTCCAGGCCTGGTCCATCCTGTAAAACACCTGAGGACAGTGTGTCAGCGGAGCAAGGGTCATCTCTGAGGCCTCCCCCCAACTTGCTGTCCCTTGGTTCTAGGATGCTCTGGAGCCTGACCCGGCTCCCTCACAGCACATCCCAAAGCTATGGGTGAATCCAGTCCCAGAGGAGACCCTACAGCGCATCTTTGGGACCAGCCAGGTGTTCCAGAACATTGATTATATAAAGCCAAAGGTCGTGGGATTAACGGTGCCCCTCAAAGTCAGGGAGTAGTGAGTGACTACTTTGTCCTGGGGTCCCAGGGTCATCCTCTGCACAGCCAGTGACATGCCCTACAGCTTTGGGTTGGTTACTCTCCCTCTCTGGGCTTCAGTGAACTCAGCGGTCTAACAGGGTTCTTCCATGTGAGCAGATGAAGATGCGGCCCTGGACGAGCTCCACAAATTTCAGCCTCCTCTCCCTGGGTCCCTGTCTGCCTGCCCAACCCTGTCTCTCTACCCACCGTCCTCCCAACCCAACCCCTCCTCCCAACTCCTGCTGCCGCAGCTGTCTGCCCTGGGCTGGTCAAAGTCAGGGCCAGCCCCTCTGCCTCCTGCCCCCCACAGCTACCATCAAGGCCAGCAGTGCTTGGAGAAAGAAGACTGGGAGATGGCCGTGCTGTACTTTTCCCGCGCCGTCCACCTGGACTCCCAGCTGGTGAGCAGTGGGCATGGGCAGTTGCTAACACACACTTTGCCCTCGCTGTTGAGCCTGCCAGGCCCCTTCTTTCGGTCCCTTCTGGTAACTGAGCACCAGGTCTCAGCGGAGGGGACAGCAGCCCGGGTTCTCCCTCCCTCAGGTAGACTTCTACGCTTTGCGAGCTGAGGCCTACATCCAGCTTTGTGACTTCTCCTCGGCCGCCCTGAACCTGCGAAGGGCCTACTCCTTCCAGCCGGAGAACACCAAGTACCTGGAGCGGCTTACCTTCGTCCTTTACCTTCAGGTGCCTGGGGCTGCTGCGGGCCCACCCAGGGCGCCCACCTCACCCCCAAGCCTGTTGGCTTCTCCCTTTAGCTGTGGGTGTTTTCATGGCTCCAGGGACCAGCCCTGCCTCTCTAGGGACCTTCGTGTCCCATCTGTACCTGCTGCCCCTCTCACGACCTCTCCCACCTCCAGAGTCCATTACTACCAGGGCTGGGTATTTTGTAACATTACCCAACCAGAGTTTTCTGCAGTGATGACAGTGGTCGACTCTGCACTGTCCAATCTGGTAGCCATTAGCCACGTGGGACTGAAGAGCCTTTGAAATACAGCATGACTGGGGAACTGATTTTTAAATTGTATTTAATTAATTAATTTAAATTTGTAGAGCCACACGAAGCTGGTGGCTACTGACCTGGGCCACACAAACCTAGCCTCTTAGGCTCTAAGCACTAAAAAGGTTAGCGCATCCCCTATTCACAGTTCAAGACAAAAATATTAAATCACAAAATACCAACAAAGTCCGAGGTTTGCTGTTTCTGTATTGCTGTCTCTCTCTTTTTTAATGTTTATTTGTTTATTTTTGAGAGAGAGAGAGCATAAGCTAGGAAGGGGCAGAGAGAAAGAGAGGGAGACAGAGAATTTGATAGTGCAGAGCCTGATGCGGGGCTCAAACTCATGAACCACGAGATTATGACCTGAGCCAAAGCCGGACCCTTAACCAACTGACCCGGAGCCACTCAGGTTCCTCTGTATTATTGTTTTTTGTCAACTATAATTCTCTTGCTGTGTCTCCCTAGCTCTATATTTCTCTCCATCTCTGTCACTATCTCTCCGTCTCTCTGTCTCCATCTTTGTGTCTCTGTCCCCTGAAGTTTCAGATCTGGAGGGCTGTGTCCCTGTTTCTTATCTCTCTCCCCTCCTGCCCCCATGGTGCCCCCTGTAACTGAGAGGTGCTGCTGGGTCACAAGCAGGAATGACTGCCTCCTGTGTCCCCAGGGCCAGTGCCTGTTCGAACAGTGTGCCTTCTCGGAAGCCCTGAAAATCTTCTTGCAAGCCTCTGCACTGCAGCCCGAGAAAGCCAGCTTCCGCTACCGGTGGTGGGTGCCCGGCACGTGTCGTCATTCCCCTGGCAGCCCCTTCCTGCCCCTCTCGCCCGGCAGACAGAGTGCTTCTGCCCTGTGTCCTCAGCATGGCCTGTCTCCTGGCCCTCCAACGGCACCAGGACTGCCTCTCGCTCGTCACCAAGGAGGTGCAGCTTGGCACGACCAATCCCGATGTCTACATCCTCCGGGCCAGGCTCTACAACTTCTTCCAGAAGGTAGAGCAGGGAGGGCAGGGCGGGGGTGGCCCTCCCCCTGCCTGGGTGCCCCCAGCATACCCTGAGATTATGGGAGACCGACAGGCTCTCCGTGTGGTGGTGACATTGTCCTCTCCGGGTAGAGTCCCCAGCCATCACTGACCACTCGACATAGTTGTCCTGTTGTCACTTAGCTCTGGCTCTGTGCCAGACCTGTGTCGACCCTCAGAAACCACAAGGTGGGAAACCTATGCCATCCCTGCCCTTGTAGATCTTACAGCCCTAGGGGAGACATCCCTAAGCAGACAATTATACAAACTGATTTCACGAGTCTGTGAGTGTGGGAAGCATCACGGTGTGGGGGCACCCAAGGATCCATTAGATAAGGCAGCCCTTCCTCCTCCCTTCCTTTCCCTCCTTATTTTTTCTTAAATGTTTATTTACTTTGAGAGGGAGAGAGAGCATGAGCAGGGGAGGGGCAGGCTCCATGTAGGTGCAGAGCCCGACATAAGGCTCGAACTCACAAAATGTGAGATCATGACCTGAGCCGAAACCAAGAGTTGGACGCTTAACCAACTGAGCCACCAGGAACCCCCTTTCTCTCCTTATTTGCCTCAGTGAACATTTAGGGAGCCCTGCACTGGGCGTGGGGCCAGACAGTATAGGGAAGAGCTGGGAGCAAGGGAAACTTGGGGTCACAAGGGAGGAGGGGACTGCGAGTATGAGAGGGTATCAGACAGGCTTTTGTGAACTGAGGACACGGACTTCTTCCTGGGGCAGCAAGAGCCTCAAAGGGCTGCTCCCTGGGGCAGTGGGCTTTCAAAAGATCCTTTAGGCTGCAAGGTGGAGTTTGGACTGGAGGGGCAAGTCGGGAGGCCAGGAGCCCGGGAGCCCTCCAGCTGGAGAGGAAGGTAGAGACAGGATGGCCATGTGGGGGGGGGGGGGCAGGAAAGGGGCAAATCCCATAGTCCTTTGGAAGTCAGGCACAGAGACGGACAGAGAAGAGGGCATGAGGGAAAGGGAGGGATCGGGAACAATGCCTGGCGTTCCTGCTTGGCCTGGTGCAATGGAGCGGGGGAACTCGGAGTGGGGGGTCGGAGGGGGTCCCCTCCGTCACCAGATGGGGCATCCTGGGGGTAGCTGGAAATCCGAGCCTCTCCATACTGGGGTACAGGCTTCTGGGCCCCACAGTGACTTAGTGAGAGAGGACTCGTAATCATTGTAATTATCAGTAATTGCTGACTGTGGGAATTTAGCCCCTCCCGCCACCTCCGCCCCTGTAACAGGTGCACACCTTCAAAGCACTTGACCCGTGCTTGTATTTAAGACTCAAATAACCCCCTTTGAGTAGATACAACCCATCATCCTCTTTTCACAGATGAGGAGCTGGGTCTAGAGGGCCTGGTTGACCTGTCCAAGGTCACATAGTCAGCTCTCAATGGTGCTGCTTTTGAACCCAAGCCCACCTGCTCCAAAGCCCTGTCCCTTGCCTCTGCTGTCTTCCCCCTCCTGACTTCCACTTGCACCTGGTGTCCACGCTGTTTGCTCTGCTCACCCTCCGACCAATTACCCGACAGGATGCAGGATGCTTGCTAAACCTGTTTGTTGACTGACTGACAGACTTGCTTACCCCATGGAAGGTATTTGCCTGGGGATATTTTCTATCCATGCACATGCCCTGGTCTGCATCTGTTCCTTGTCAGAGATGTCTTGGGCTTCAAGGTCAGGGAAGTTGGGGAGGTCATATGCGTGGGAGGAGAGGGAGGATATGACAGTCACCATCAGGAGGACACACCCTCCGCCCACCTCAAGTGACCTTAAAAGAAGTCCTCTGAGGAGGAGGCATCTGCACCCCATTCTACAGCAGAAACCACCCAGGCTGACCTGGCTCACCTGAGGTCACATCTGGAGAGGGACCGGCAAGGGATGGGGCCTGGGATGGGATTTTCCCACAGTGCTCCCTGCTTCCTTCATGGTGCGGGGGAGTGGAGGAGGCAGAACAGCAACTCAGGGACAAGGGTGGGAGACGTGGTGCCTGCCTGCCCAGAGAAAGGCCCCTACAGGCCCGGAGGTGTGACCGTGTCACCATGGGACAGGTCAGAGCTCAGCTGAGCCCGCTGCCCTGATGCCATCCATGGCCCCCTGCAGCCTAGCCTCTGTTTTCGAGACCTGCATAGTGCCTTGCTGATGGATCCCAAGCACCCACAGGCCAAGGTGCTGCTCAGGATGTTGGTGGACCAAGCTCAGCAGGCTTGCCAGGACGCCAGGACCTTGGCCGTGCAGGGCAAGCTTCGGCACGCTCTGCAGCACATCAACTGTGCCATCGAGAACAACCCTCTGGATCCTGGACTCTTTCTTTTCCGGTACTTTGTGTGGAGGCGCCCATCTTGGATCCTGCTGTGTAGACTCAGGAGAGGCTTTGACCCTCCCTCAATTTCCCCATGTAGCCTCTAATAATCTTTCCCTACAACCCATTAGGGTCAAAGCTGGGGAGAAGGCTGGAGCTGCTCTTGCCCTTAGAGGAAGGGCAGGCGGCCACCTCAGTTAATCTGGGGATCCTGGCTCCCCCAGGCCTGCCAAGCATTCATGTTGGGAGTCTCAACCCAGCTCAGCGGTCAGGCTCAGGTTTGAATCTCCCCCCGCCCAGGATTCATTACATGATTTGGGGCCATTTAACTTCCTTGAGCCTAGGTTTGCACATATAAACAGTGGGGAAAACGTCTACCCTGTGCACAAAAAGGCCTCAGCATAGAGGTCTGCACACACCTGTTTCCCAAAAATAAAAGTGGAAGCTATTTTTGACTAAAACGAAACTACCAGTGACCAGCTGGTTATCCAAGTGGTAACCAGAGCCGGCCCCACACCTAAGCTGGTGCACGGGGAGAGGGGCCCTCATGCCACCACCACCGCACAAGATGGTCCAGACTGGCCAACAGTCTGGCTGGCCACCCCGGTTGGTGGGGGCTGCCTTGGCCCTCATGCCCCTCCCCCGCAGGGGTACCATGTACCGCCTCCTCCAGGAGTTTGACGCTGCTGTGGAGGACTTCTTGAAGGCGCTGGACATGATGAGCGAGTCCCAGGAGGACATGGTGCAGCAGGCACAGCGACAGCTGCTGCTGGCCTACAACGACTTCGCGGTGCACTGCTACACGCAGGGCGCCTACCAGGAGGGGGTGCTGCTGCTCAACAAGGCCCTCAGGGACGAGCAGCAGGAGAAAGGCCTGTACATCAACCGTGGAGGTGCGTGCGGGCTGCCCCGGCCCCTCTAAGTCCGGGGCAGGGCACCTGAGGCCCGAAGGAGGGAGGACCGGAGGAAAGAGCCTCAGTGCCCTGGGGACACACTTTGGGAAGTGCTGCCTTAGACAAACGGGCTACAGCCTCTTGAAACTGCTGAGAATGAGGCGGCTGGGAAAAGGTGCCCCGAGACAAGGAAACCCTCGGCAGGCGCCCGCCACCGCCCACGGGGAGTTCCCAGCCACCAGACTCAGGATCCCCTGGGGGTGGGGAGGCAGTGCTGGGGCTCCTGGGCACTGGACTTGGGGACCCACCCACTCAGCCCCTATCTCCGGGTCCCTGGGCCCCAGATTGTTTCTTTCAGCTGGGCAATCTGACCTTTGCGGAGGCCGACTACCAGCAGGCGCTGGCACTGAGCCCACAGGACGAGGGTGCCAACATGCGCATGGGCCTGCTGCAGGAGAAGATGGGCTTCTGCGAGCAGAGGAGCAGGTGCGCGACCCGTGGGCGGGCCCAGGGCGGGGCTGCGGGGGGGCGGGGCCTGGCTCCAGGCTGCCTACTGGGACCCTGGGTAGAGACCCTCTGCTCTCCCAGGCAAGAGTCCTAAGTAACGATTTTAGTTTTCAGGAGTCCGTGAAAAAATTTTCACTTTTTTCTCGGAATATTGTTATGGTAATTGCACTTTTTATAAAAAAAAAAAAAAGAAAACAACAACCTGTGTTTGGT
The DNA here is from genome assembly GCF_003009895.1 of Hyaena hyaena. Taxonomy (NCBI): domain Eukaryota; kingdom Metazoa; phylum Chordata; class Mammalia; order Carnivora; family Hyaenidae; genus Hyaena; species Hyaena hyaena. Next base: position 4,424,409 of record NW_024080670.1, on the reverse strand, counting down.
AATGTATAATCAGAACATGAATCTGCCTCCCAACACCAATCCCCCATAAGTTTGTAGAGATCCCTCCAGATTGTTTCCTATATATGTATATTTTTTAAATAAAGTCTTAGGGTTTTTTTTGGTTTATTTATTTTTGAGAGAGAGAGCGAGAGTATAAGAGGGAAGAGAGAGAGGGAGACAGAATATGAAGTAGGCTCCTGGCTCTCAGTGCAGAGCCCGATGTGGGGCTCGAATTCAGGAACTGTGAGATCATTATCTGAGCCGAAGTCAGACACTTCACCAACTGAGCCACCCAGGCGCCCCTCCTATCTATATATTAACAATTGTCATCATTTTACAAAATGAAATCATGCTAAACTGTCTTTTGACTTCTGATCTTATACATAGGGCAAATTCACTCTTCTTTATTATTTGCATGGTATTCCGTTCTATGGAGGTACCACAATTCGTTTCTTTAGACAACTTTCATATATATATATATGTGTGTGTGTATATATATATATACACACACATATATATATTTATAGTTTATTGTCAAGTTGGTTAGACAACTTTCTACCGATGAATATTTGGGTTGTTTTCTGTTTTTGTTTCATTATAAATAACGTAATGAGCACCTAGGACATACATTTTCATGCTTTATATTAGGAATGCCACAGTTAGATTGCTGGAAGCCAAACTGTTGTGTTACAGGGTGTGAACATTTAACATTTTAAAACAGAATATCTTGGGGCGCCTGGGTGGCTTAGTCGGTTAAGCGTCCGACTTTCGCTTAGGTCATGATCTCTCGGTTCGTGGGTTTGAGCCCCGCGTCGGGCTCTGTGCTGACTGCCAGCTCTGAGCCTGGAGCCTGTTTCAGAGTCTGTGACNTAGGTCATGATCTCTCGGTTCGTGGGTTTGAGCCCCGCGTCGGGCTCTGTGCTGACTGCCAGCTCGGAGCCTGGAGCCTGTTTCAGTCTGTGACCCCCTCTCTCTCTGACCCTTCCCTGCTCACGCTGTCTCTCTCTCTCTCCTAGAAATAAATAAAACATTAAAAAATAAAAAATAAATAAAATATAAAACAGAATATCTTGGGGTGCCTGGGCGGCCCAAGTCAATTGAGCATCCAACTCTTGATTTCAGCTCAGGTCATGATCTCAACAGTTTGTGAGATTGAGCCCCATGTCCTTGGACTTCATGCTGACAGTGCAGAGCGTGCTTGGGATTCTCTCTCCCTCCCTCTCTGCACCCCTCCCCACTAGCTCTTCCTCTCTCTTTCAAAAGAAATAAATAAACTTTAAAAAACAACGTAATATTCAATTGTTGTCCACAAACAGTAGTCACTATAAACTTCCCCCAGGAAAGGAGAGCCTTGGTTTTCCCAAATCTCCCTAGTGCCAGGTGTTAAGACTGTATTTTTTTCTTTTCTTTTTTTTAAAGACTATTTTTGACTCTGCTAATCCAAAGAAGGAGGCAAAGAAACACTCTTGCAGCTCATTTATCTTGCAAGTTTAAATTGCTAGTGCGCTGCGGCATCTTTTCGTCATTGTGGCTGGTCCCAACCTTTTTGCCCGTTTTGCTATTAAATTGCTCCTGAAGGGGTGCCCGGCTGGCTCAGTTGGTCAAGTATGTGGCTCTTGATCTCAGGATTGTGAGCTTGAGCCGGCATTGGTCATAGAGCCTATATAAATAAGTAAGTTTTTTTAAAAAAAATAGTAAATTGTTCATTAAAACTTTTTGTTGTTGTTGCAAGAGTTCTTTGTAGGCTAGGGGAATTATCGTCTGCCTTTGTGGGAAAATATATTTCTCCTATTTATTTGTGGTGGTTTTTGCTACTCAGTAACTTGGATTTAATCATAGCCAAGTTCATTTTCTCCTTTTTAGCTCTTGAGCTTGTGACATTCTCAGAAAGGTCTTCCTTACTCCTAGATATTAAAAACATTCACTTAGAGGGGTGCCTGGGTACTTCTGTTGGTTAAATGTCTGGTTTGGTTTTGGCTCAGGTCTTTTTTAAAAATATGTTTTAATATCTATTAAATATTAAACTTTTAAAAATATTTATCTTTGAGAGAGACAGAGACAGAGACAGAGCATGAGCAGGGGAGGGTCAGAGAGAGAGGGAGACACAGAATCTGAAGCAGGCTCCAAGCTCTGAGCTGACAGCGCAGAGCCCGGTATGGAGCTTGAACGCATGAACCGCGAGATCCTGACCCGAACCAAAGTCGGATGCCCAACCATCTGAGCCACCCAGGCATCCCCGGGCTCAGATCTTGATCTTATGGTTCTTGAGATGGAGCCCCACGTCAGGCTCTGTGCTGACAGGCTGATAGCAAAGAGCCTGCTTGGGAGCCTCTCTCTCTCACCCTCTCTGCCCCTCCCCCACACTCTGTCTCTCTCTTTCCCTCTCTGCCTCTCCCCCACACACTCTCTCTCTCCCTCTCTTAAATTTTATTTTTAAAAAACCCATTCACTTATATTGGGGTCTTATACTAGCATTTAAGTGTTGGGGCCATTAAGAATGTTACTGTTGGAAGAAGAGCAGAGGGTCATGGTGGAGCTGGGGGAGCAGAGACCAGCCTGATTTTCCCAGACTCCCCAGGGGGGCCCAGGAACTGTTATTTCCCTCCAGAGGGCCCAGCTCGCAGCAGCCCGTGACCCACTGTGTCCTGCAGGCAGTTCCATAAGGCGGAGAGCCACTTCTCCATGGCCATCCAGCACAGCCCCCAGCAGCCCCAGTACTACCTGCACCGTGCCAGGAGCCGCCAGTTCCTGCAGGACATTATGGGAGCCCGCCTGGATGTGGCCACCGTCCTGCTCCTCAACCCCAAACAACCTAAGGTGGGTTCCTCCTGGGCCAAGAGGGCGGGCTCCAGAATCAATACCCACGGTTGCTATAGATACTCCCTGCTCCCAGAAGAAGTCAGGTTTCCTAGCAAAACTAAGAGCTGCCAATGCCAGGCACTTACAGCGTGCCAGGTACTGTGCCAAGCCACTTCAACTTGCGCTGCTGTTTTTCCCTCTTCAGCACCCCAAGAGACAGGTAACATTATTATCACCCCCAATTTGTGGGTGAAGAGGGGAGGGTTCAGGGAGGTCAGTTCCCTTGCCGCAGGGCACACACTTAGAGGTCAACCCCCCACAGGCCGGCACCTGTGATTGGCTGGCCGGGTCCTGGCGCTCTTCCTCCTCACAGGCTTCTCCCAGCTCTGGAGCCCTCTAAAAACCAGTTTGTAAACCCTTCTCCACCCCCCCACCCGCACCCCCCGCCCCGCAGCTCTGAGAAGGGCTCTGGGTGGGCCTCGCCACCTGCCGCCCTGCCCTGGCCCACACCCACCTCTTTCCTGGCAGCTGCTCCCACTGGTGACCAGCCTCTTCCCAGGCATGTCGGTGGAGGAGGTGCTCAGCAGCCAGGTGGCCCACCTGGCCCGCCTGCAGCTCGATCGGGTGTTGGAGAGCAGGCTGCAGGCTGGCATCCCTCAAGGCATCGTGGGGCAAGTTCCTGGAGCGGGCACCCCGGGCCGGGGGCGGGAAATGGCCCGGCGTCAAGACTCCTGCCCCACCGCCTCCTCAGGCGGCTCTCCAGCCCCCCGGGGATGGTGGGCCAAGTCCGGGGGGCGGGGGGCCCCTTACCCAGAGCTCCGGGGCCCTGGCTTGGCAGGCAGCTCAGGGAGCGGGAACAAGAGCGCCAGAAGGCACGGGCCCTGCGGCTCTTGTGGAAGCGGGAACGGCCTCTGGCTGAGACCTCTGAAGAGCTCAAGGCCACCCCGCAGACCCTGGAGGAAAAGCCAGAAGGCCCAGAGGAAGAACCTGAGGCCCCCAAGGAGGAGGGAAAACAGGTGAGCGGGCCACAGGCCAGGGCCTAGGGCCCTGGCGGTCGGAGAAGGGGTGCGTACCCCAAGCCAGGGCTGAGGGATGCAGATTGGCTGGAGGCTGGCATCCAGGCCTGGCTCAGCCACCACTCAGCTGTGTGACTTGGGCTGGGGACGCTTTGCTTTGAGATGGGGATGGCACCAATAAGGGGTGGGCACATGAGGATGTGGGCCCCTCACAAGGAGGCCTCCCCACACCTTGCCACACTCATCTTCATAAATTCCGTGTGTGCTGGCTGTTTGTGCCAGGATTCTACAAAGTTTTTATTGAATGTAACTATACACAAATCATAAGGGCGTGACCGGATGAATTGTCACAAACTGAATACACCCCTGACACCATTATCTATTGAAAGCCCCCTGCCAGGTCCCTCCCCTAGCCCAGGTCCCAAGGCTGTCCTGATTCCTGACATCACAAATGAACGGGCCCGTTCCTCACATCCGTGGACAAATACGGTGGCCTGCTTGCCTCTGACTCCTCTCACTAAGCATGTTGGTGAGATGCAGCTAAGCTGACTGCTCGTTCTCGCTGTAGACAGTCCCATCCTGTGAAAGCCCCATGATCTGTCCGCTCAACTGCTGACAGGCAGCAAGTACACTTGTGTTCAGAGGAAGCATTACGAATGAGTACATAGACTCCAGCATCCCTTGCTGTAAACGGAACTAGCCAGTGCTAGTTTTCTAGCTCACGCCGGAACACAAAAATATAGAACCCCCTGAAGTCACTGTGAGCTGCCTCCCTCCGTTGGTAGCGCTTGCAGCTCTGCCTGCCCCTCCTGGCTTCCATTCCCCGTGGCCTGCGGGTGTGAGTGGGCTGGAGGGGTTCAGCAGCCACGAGCCTGGCTGTGGAGTCCTGCGGGCCTGGATCCAAGCCCCGCCTCTCTGCTTTCTCAGCTGTGTGTCCTGGGCAGGCTGCTCAGGCACCCGGAGCCTTAGTTTCTGGACCATGAAAGGGTAGTTCGCTCCCAGGTATGTGGGAGGATGAAATGGAAGAGGCATGTGACGTGTAAGAAAGTTCCTCCATTCTTCACTAGCTATTCCCCAGGGCGCTGCACTTTACAGTTTACAGAAGCCCGTCCCACACTTGAACTCATTCGCATTTTGTTTTTTTTTTTTCACTTGCATATTTTTATTTATTTCTAGGAGAGAGAGAGAGAGTGAGAGAGAGAGAGAGAGAGCGTGAGTAGGGGAGGGTCAGAGAGAGGGAGTCACAGACTCTGAAACAGGCTCCAGGCTCTGAGCTGGCAGTCAGCACAGAGCCCGACGCGGGGCTTGAACCCACAAACCGCGAGATCATGACCTAAGCGAAAGTCGGACGCTTAACCGACTAAGCCACCCAGGCGCCCCGTCATTCGCATTTTGAAACTGAGGCCCAAGCAGCTTCCCAAACACTGCCCTTCTCACAGTGCTGCGCCAGTCTGGTCTGCCCACTCCACTTCCCGGCCAGCCTTAGCGTCTCCGTGTCGCACCCAGCCCTAGCTGGGGACCCTTGAAGAGCTCTGAGCTGCTGTTCTTCCTTCCGGAGCTCTGCACTGGCCCGTGGCCTCCCACAGCCTGTGACGGCCCTGCCTGTCTTCTGCCCTAGGAGGAGAAGCCGAAGCCTGCGCCCAGCCAGGTGACATCCCTGTCCGACAGCTACTTCAGCCAGACCTCTTCAGGCTCCATCTTGGGCTGTAAGTCCGCAGCGCTCCTGGGTCCACCGAAGTGGCAGAGTGGGCAAAGGTCAGGGGTCCGAGACTCTCTGGCCCGTGGGTGCTTCTGGGCGCTGCTTCTTACAGCCGTGTGACTATAAAGCAGGAGTAGTAACCGTCACTCTGCAAGGGGCCTGGTGAACCCTCAGTGAGGGCTGGACGAGGCGGTCCTCAGTGTCTCCCTCTTACCCTATAGCCCTGGCCCAGCTGCAGGGCTTGGGTTGCCGAGGAGGACTAGGCTGGCATCATCCAGCAGACCTTCCCCTTGGCTGTGCAAGGCCTCTGGGGGATGGGCAGGGGTGAGACTGACACCTGCTTTTGCCGGAGCTGTCTGCGAAGGGCAGCCTAACTCGGCACATCCTTCCCAGTCAGGGTCATGTCCACCCCAGAGACAGAGACATCCACTACCTGCCAGGATTACAAGAGCAGCTCGGCCACTGCTCTGACATCCTCAGACTCCTCACTGCTGAAGACTCAATCCTCAGACCTGCTGGACAGCAGGGAAGACCTAAACTTGGGCCACAGCCCCAGAAAAACCAAAGCCACCGAGGACCAGAGCCGCAGGCCCAGCAAGACCGAGGTCGCCCAGGGCCAGAGCTGTAGTTCCAGCCAGACAGAGGCCACCCAATGCCCAAGACAAAAGCCTAACGAAACCAAGGCCACTAGGGGCCCAAGACAGAGGTTCAGAAAGGCCAAAGGTGCCCATGGCCAGAGCTGGGGACCCAGTAAGGCTGCCACCCAGGGCCAGTGCTGGGGACTGATCCGAAGTTCCAGCAAGACCAAGGATTTCTGTGACCCAAGTTGGAGCCCCAGCAACATTGAGGCCACTCAGGGCCAACACCAGACGCCCAGCGAGACCAAGACTGCCCAGAGTTGGAGCCAGAGCACAAGCCCAGATTCCAGCAAGACAGAGGTCACCAGGGGACTGAGCCCAAGTCTCAGAAAACCCCAGACCACCTAGGGCCTGAGCCAGAACCCCAGAAAAATCAAGCCTGGCCAGGATCCCAGCCCCAGCCTCCCTCACCTCTTGCTGGGGACGGAAGAGATTCTAACCGCCCCCCACCCCCACCCCCAACACACGCACACACTCACTGGCGCTCAGCGAAATAGGCTCCTTCCAGAGCAATTAGATACCTCAGCCAACATTCCTCTGGTCCCATGGCTAAGTTTATTGTGTTTGTTCTCTTATAAAATTAAAAACTTTAAAAACTAGGCCCAAGTGGCAGCTTGAGTCCCTCTGTTCACAGAGACGGAATTCTCAGCCTGGCTTTATGTACGGGGACACAGGGTGTGGAGTGGAGCATTGAGACTGTGGTGCCAGACCAAGGGGCCAAGAGTAAGACTGAAGAGGGAGGGGGCAGCCACGAGCCACAGTCCCTGAGTTACAATTCACATTTTAAGAAGGCTCAAGCTGGAGAGCAAGGGCAAGGCTCACTGAAGTTCTGGGGTCACCAATGATTTCCCCAGGGAAGGAAGCAAAGGCCAAGATGCCCTGGAACCAGTTAAGAGGCCAGGGCCTGCCCTGGCCCCCTGGCCCCCTGGCCCCCTGGCTCCCTGGCCCCTGTTCCTGGCCAGCACGCCGCCTCCTCTTCACTTTGGGCTCTGGGGCTCACTCTCCAGGCGGCTCAGGAAAAGGATCCCTACTGCGGAGGCCCCAGGGCTTTCCTGCACAGGCTGGCCGGGAGGGCAAGGGTGCCATCTAGAGAGTCAGAGGAAGAAGGCAATTCTGGAAGCCACAGTTTTGCAGCCGTTGGAGGAGAAGAGCTGCTCGTCCTCAGGGAAGAAGGTGGTGCTGTCCAGCACAGCCTGGACCACCTCATCCCTTGGCTCCAGGCCCAGCTGCGCCAGCTCGTTGAGCACGCAGTGCCGCACGTGGTGCCGCTGCAGCGGTAGGAAAGGCACCAGAACGTCTAGGAGATGCTCTTCCATGATGCCTGAGCGCCAGAAGCCATCTGCGGGAAGGGACAGTGGGGGAAGGGTCCGTGTTGGGCTCAGGGACAGCCCAGGTGCGCCAAAGCATGGGCTGAGAAGTACCAGGTCACCAGGCAAAGCATTGGCCCCAGCCCTGGGTGAAGCCCCAGCCCGCTGAGGTTACCCCAGGGTGGGCCTCCCGGGCTGAACTCACGGTGCGGGCTGTCCAGCACAGCCTGGGAGACGACCCGCTCCAGCTCCTGTAGGCGGATCTCCTCGCGGTCCCGGCGACTGCGCCACGCCTCCAGTGCCACCTGGTTGATCTGCTCACCACCAGTATTGCTGAAACCATGGAGGATGCGGGCCGTGGCTCAGGATGGCCCTTCCTTCCCATGTGCCACCTAACACGACCTGAGCCAACCAGCAGGAGCCAAAAAATGCACCGAAAACATACCACAGGAACCCCTTCCTCTCTCCAGAGCCTGTGTCTACAACCATGACCCCTGGAAATTCACCTATATGTGCCACGCACACTGGAGTCTACAAAACACTTTTGGGTCCCTTAACTGACTTTCCCTCCCCCAGCCTCTAGGAGGACAGTGAGGCATTGATGTTGGCCGTGCTGTGCAGAGAGGAGATGGGAGTTCAGAGAGGTGAAGTGATCTGCCCAAGGAAACACAGCTAGGACTCTTAGAGGTGGGACTCGAATTCTAGTCCTGTTTTTCCCAGGTCTGTGTCCTCCTGGCCACAAAAGAGGGAAACCCCTGAACCTAGCAAGCTTCCACAAACACACGGCAAGGATCCCAAAGACTGAGCCCCGCGTGGGCTTTAAGAATGTCAAAATGGGGGGGCGCCTGGGTGGCTTAGTCGGTTAAGCGTCCGACTTTTGCTTGGGTCATGATCTCGCGGTTCGTGGGTTCGAGCCCCGTGTTGGGCTCTGTGCTGACTGCCAGCTCAGAGCCTGGAGCCTGTTTCAGTCTGTGACTCCCTCTCTCTCTGACCCTCCCCTGCTCACGCTGTCTCTCTCTCTCTCCTAGAAATAAATAAAACATAAAAAAAAAAAAAAAAAGAATGTCAAAATGGGAATAACAGTGCGACAGTGAGAGTGTGAGGGGCTTTGGAAAAGCCCAACTGGGAGGAAAGGTATTCTGCTATGGGACCACAGGCCAAGACCGATGGCTGAGACCTGGGATAAATGTCCCCCTACCACCCTGCCGCAGAGCCGCGCCCACCTGATGAAGATGAAGATGGCTCTGCGGTAGTTGGTCCCGAACACGACCCAAGAGGAGCCCAGGAAAGGCCGCAGGACCTCCATCAGGCCTGGGGCCATCTTGTCCATCTCGTCAAAGAGGAAGAGGGAACGGCTGCAGGCAGTGAGGTTCCCCTGGACCCAGCTCTTAAGATCCTTCTGCAGGGGAGAGGCAAGAATTGGAGGGGGTCTGGAGACACTCCTCTAACCCCAGACCTCCTGCCAAGGCCAGAACTAATCCCCTTCCCAGGAGGAGATGGTCTCCCAGAGAGAACTACTCCTTTCGTGGGGCTGGGGGCAAAACAGTGGCCCTGAGAGGCCAGAGACTTGTTCAAGCTCACACAGCAAGTCAGCAGGCGCACAGAGACTCAAACCCATGCCTCGCATCTGCCTGGTCAGGACTCACTCGCAGATATTTCCTACTTTCTATGAAAGGGGTAGGTCCCTCTCTGCCCCCTGAACCGTCCCAATAATGTCGACAGCTGAAACAGATCAGCCTGGAAAGTACCTTGCAATCAACAACAATGATAGTAGTAAGAGCAACTGGTTCCTGAATACTTACTCTGAGCCTCAAATTGGGACTATGCTTTACAGAAAGAAGATAACGTAGACTGTCAGGCAAAGGTAAGTGCTCAATAAATAATACCTGCACCTATATAAGCCCATGTCCCTCACAACAACCTTGGCAGGGAGGTAGCATTACTGCCCCCCAGGATTTAAAGCAAGAACTCCCTGCCAGGTAGAATGGCACCATCTCAAGCTCTGTTCACAACGGGTCCTGAGGGCTGAGGCTCCAACTGGCTGTGTGGCTTGGAGCAAGTGGCTCTCCCTCTCTGGACTGAGGACTCATTCACTCCCTAGGGTCTGGCACCCCAACGTGCAGGTGAATGGCGGTCCTGGATGCCACCAGCCTACCTTGTAGCGCTCCATGTGGCTTGGGTGGGGGAAGTGGATGACGGGGGAAAAGTGGTGTACATGAGGGCTGCGGAGGCCACCCCGGAAGAGGTAGCGTGCCAGCAGGGAGCTGACGTAGGACTTGCCAGTGCCTGTCCAGCCATGCAGGGAGAGGACCAGTGGCTTGCTGGGGGCTGGATCCTGCACAAAGGCCTTCACTGCCTTCACCACCAGAGCCTTGGCCAAGTGCTGGCCAGCAAGGTGCTGGGCCAGGTCACACTCCAGACCTAGGGCCACAAGGAGGACAGAATCAGAGCTGAGGACACACACACACACACACACACACACACACACACACACGCTTGTCACAGAAGGGATTGGGAGAAGTCGTATCTGGAACCCGGTCTAGGGTTCCCTGCGTTCTGGGACATTTTTACAAGCTGTCTGTAGAAAGGGAGTGGGGCCCTTGGGATCTCGGACTGCAGCAGCCACCCTCAGACCTGACTCAGCTCGGTAGCGCCCCCACCAGCCGGCCCTCTGTATGGCGCTCAGCTCCAAGTGGGTGTGAGCTGTCAACAGGGTTGGCCCGACTCCTCCCCACGCCCAAGGCAGGCTTCTCCTCCCTGGAGGCCCAATCTCCCCGCCAAGGCCCTGCTGTCAAATGCCCCTCTCCATCCTGGCAGGGCTCTCCCTGGATCCCAAAAAGGCTTCCTCAAACCTACGCCCCACGTCCGGGGCTCCAGGCTCTCAGCCCCTCAACGCCGGGCCCACTTCCGGCCCCGGCCATCCGGAAGTCTGGGAGTCCCGGCCCTCGGTTCTACCCTCCAGCTCTGGCCCTGGCGCAACCCCAGGGTCCGAGGGCTCCCCGGTCCGCCCGCCCCTCGGCTCCTGCGGCTCCTCACCCTGGAAGTCGGGCTGGAAGTCACATTCGCAGAAGGCGCCGAAGTGGCAATGCAGCGAAGTCAGGTCCCAGGCGGCGCCTGCGGCCGAGACCAACCCCAGCAACCCGAGGAGCGAGCCCCAGGGCCGGCAGCCGCGTGTCGCAGCAGCCATACGGGTGAGGCAGGAGCCGGGTCTGGGCCAACCGCCCCTCCCTGGAACCACAATTCCCGGCGTGCATCACTCCGTGGCAGTCACTACAACTCCCGGCACCCCCTGGAAGGCCGCGCCACAGTCCCGCAGCAGGACCGCAAGGTAGCCTCTAGGGGGAGCCCACGAACCGTCCAATCCAGGACTGCGGGGCCACGTTTCCGTGGCCACGGTAACTAGGAGACCATAATAGTGCCGAAAGAATTAATAAAGGATTATGACCACAAAGGGTGACGTAACAATTGTAGCAAAAACTTGTGCGGCGCCTTAAATCTTGCAAAGCTCCCTTTTCGTGCTCTTTTTTTCTTTTACACGATTAAAGAGCGCTCAGTAATATAGCTTTAGTGAGCACCTACTGTGTTCCACTAGTGTTAGGTGACTTATAGATCATAACAGTGCCGGTCATACAAAGAAATAGTAATGTTTTGGGGTGCCTGGGTGGCTCAGTGGGTTAAGCGTTGGAGTCTTGATTTGGCCTAGGTCATGCTCTCACTAAGTGCGGAGCCTACTTAGGATTCTCTCTCTCCTCTCTGTCCCTCCCCCACTCTTTCTCTCTCTCAAAATAAACTTTTAGGGGCGCCTGGGTGGCTCAGTCGGTTAAGCGTCTGACTTCGGCTCAGGTCATGATCTCACGGTTCATGGGTTCGAGCCCCGCATCCGGCTCTATGATGACAGCTAGCACAGAGACTGGAGCCTGTTTCCAATTCTGTGTCTCCCTCTGTCTCTGACCCTCCCCTGCTCACATTGTCTCTCTCTCTCTCAGAAATAAATAAAACATTTTTTAAAAAATAAAATAAACTTTTAAAAACAGATGATGTTTCTGTGAGATACAGGCAAAGTGTTTTGACTCAGTAATCAATGATTATTGACAATCCATTCTGTATGAAACATGACAGTCCCCTCTAGCAGCCACCATGCTTTAAGTGCTTGAACATCAATCCTAAGGAATTGATTGTGATTGTCCCCATTTTATTGAGAAGAAAATTGAGATCCAAGGGATTAAGCCTCTTGTCCAAGGCCACCCAAGTCGAGCTGCTGCCAAAGACCTAATGCACTATGTTAGCCAGCCTCTCTTGGTCAAAGGATTTAGAAGGCAAAGGACCCCCATGTTTTGTATTCAGTGAACAGGCTCCCAAGGCATCCAGCCTGGCCAGGAATCGTTTGATCCACATTGCCTACCTCTTCTAATCATGGAATCAAAACAACTGCTTTCAGGGCCCTTCTCAGAGATTCCTTGCTCCACCTACCTAACACACACACACGCACACACACACACACACACACACACACACACACACAGCCTTCTGGGGCCATTTCAAAGCCTGAAAAGAAATTAGGGGAGTTAGAATCCTAAATTTCAAAAACCCAGGTGCCTGGGTGGCTCAGTCGTTAAGCATCTGGCTTCGGCCCAGGGCATGATCTCAGAGTTTGTGAGTTCAAGTCCTATATTAGGTGAGCACGAGAGGGTGAGCCCCACCTCTCTCTCTCTGTCAATTGTGGGATTCTCTCTCTCTGCCTCTTGCTCACTTGCACTTTCTCTCTAAAAAAGAAAAAAGAAAAAAAGCACCCTTCTACCCCAAACATCTGAAATGCTTGGTTGTGCATTTGTGGGAACCTTAGCTGGGCTTCCCAAAGCAGGAAACCGGGTAGCAGGAGGGGCTGCCCAGGGTTTTTCTCACTGGTTGGAATTAGCTGTTTATCTCCCCCACTGATCTGTGAGCTCCTCCAGGCCGGGGACTGGGCTTTATTTATTTATATTTGGGGCTTGAACCCACGAATCATGGGTGAAATCAAGAGCCAACCAACTGAGCCATCCAGGCGCCCCTGGGACTGGATTTTAGTGTTGGCTGTAACTGGCTGCTGGTAGAATCTGAAATGTCCCAGGTACTAATTAAGCATTTACTGTTGAATGACTTTTTCCACTTTTCACCTGAGAAAAGACGCTTCCTTCCACCCCAGGGCCCCCGGAGAGACAGAAGAAAGAGCCATAAAAGTTTATTATATGAAAGAAAGAACATGGCTGCTGTACATCTATTTACAGAACAGACAGACATATTTACAACCAGGTGGAGGTCATGGTGTCTGGTGGGTGCCCGGAGAAGAGTGAAGAGGCGTGAGGAGTCTCCCATGGCTCAAGCACAGGGCACCTCGGCAGGAAGGGGGAGAAGCAGAAGCCGGAGGGAGGGAGAAGGTTCCAGTTCTTCCTGAAGGGAGACTTGGTGGGCACGTAGCAGGTGGGACGGAGTCCAGGGTCCATGCAGGACCCTGGAAGTGCAACGGAGATCCTGGTTTGGGCCCAGAACATTCTTGGGCTGATCACAGTGTCTCTGGGGTGCTCTGAGGAAAGGTCTGTGCCCCCTCTGTCCCTGTTGCTGCCCGCAGCTGCAGAGGGGAGGGGTCCGTGGGGGTCACAGCTCGCTGGAGCGGACAGCAGGTTCCAGTTTGTGGGACAGGGCAGTGAGGACCTTGTCAAACTTCTCATAGCGCCGGGCCTGGTTGCTGCTGGCGCCCTGGCTGCCCCAGAGAAGGCGCATCTGGAACTCGGTGCTGAACACCTCGAGCAGCTCTGGCCGGGCCTGGAACCCTGCAAGACAGGGCGCAGAGGTCAGGGACTACCACCCAGCCTGGGAAGGCCTGGGGCTCCAGGGCCTTGTTCCCAAGGCACCTCCCCACAGCCCCACCAGCAATCGAGCAAGGTTTATTGATGAACATGACCTTGTCTACCACATATAATTTTTGAATCGCTAAAAGATAAAAAATATTAATGTTAATTTGGGGACATTTTTCCTTCCCTTTTTGTATTTTTCTGTAAGTTCCAAAATTCTTCCCAAGAAACGAATACATTTTGCAAGTACATTTTTGTACGTAAAAAAATTGTTTGGTCTTTCCGAAAAAGGGTGAAAAACAAACACCAGAATATTCTCACCATTTGCCTCAGGACAATTGTGGGTGATTTTTGGTTTTTATTTCCTTTTTGCTCAGCTGTAATTTCCAGTTTGTCTACAGTGAGCTTTCCTCACTTAAATCATGCCTAAAGCAGTGAAAGACCGACTGAAGCCGCTGTCTCTGCTCCTTTCACGAAGCAGTTCTCCCTTTCGCCTAGAGGGGGCGCTCCTCGAAGGCAAGGCAGGTGTGTCTCCGCCAAGCGGCGACAGGCCAAGCGCTTTGCAAACAACCTTGTAAAGTAGTCCTGCTAGGACGTCTACTTCACAGATGAGAAGACTGAGGCTCAGAGAAAGACACACAGCTTTGGTGCTCTTTGAATCATCTCTGTGTCCCTCCACCCACACCGGATGCCTTCCACTAACAGTTGAACTGATAAGTGAGTGAAAAACGGAGAAGAAAAAAGAGCCAGGGAGCGAAGCAGGAAGAGGGATGGAGAAATGCAAATAGACCTTTGGAGGAAAGGGGAGAGCAAGTCCCGTGGAGGGAGGCCCAAAGACCGAGGACTGTCTCACCACCCCCCACCCCCCATTCGATTTGTGACTCACCCTGCAGCTTGACCTCAGCGTTGGTGTGATACAGGCCTCCGTGGTGTGCCACGGTGCGGGCAGCCTCCAGGTGGGCCAGGACCACCTCCACGCCGTGCTCCGTGCTGCCCCAGGGCTCAGGGCCCTCGGCCGGGGCGGAGTCACATTCCAGCAGAGTGATGAGCGGCAGCACATGGGGGAATGTGGTGTTGCTCAGCGGCGGGCCCTCTGCAGGGAGGGAGGCAGGTGCTTAGAGACTCTGGAGGCCCCACCATCCGCTCTGGTCCCAGGAAACAGGTGCAGCAGGGGGAGGGTCTGCCTGGGGTCCCTGACTTAGCCCCCTGGCCCCTGACTCCTGAGGCAAGCCCCTAATTTTGGATTCCTCCAGCTGAACCCACTGCAGCCTTAGCACAGTGCTGAGGGCCGAGCCTGGCCCTGGCTGCGGTGCACACTGTCGTCAGGCACAGAAAGTGAGCACAGGAAGAAGAGCCCGCACCGAGCTCAGTCAAGCTCTCATCATCCACATTGGGAGAGCCTTTGCCTGCCCAGAGAGAGCTAGAGCCTGTCCAAGGTCACACAGCAAGGCAGGGGAGGTACCTTTGCCCTCGTTGAGGCTCTTGAGAAATGGCTTGAGCTTCTTCTCATAGAGGATAGCACCTTCTGTGTGTCGCTGCCGAAGGGTCACCCATGTCTGCTCCAGCCGGGCAATCTGGGGAGATCAGACTGTGAGCAACCAGCCAGGGAAGGGGCACGGGCCACAGGCCACCCTGCTGAGTGGACACCCAGATGTAGGATAGTAATTATTGTCATGGTCACCATTCAGGTATCAGTGACAGTGCTTGCTGCATTTCACAATCTCTCTTGAAGCCCCTTGCAACAATTCATTTTATGAATGAGGGAACGAAGCCTCAGGGGAATGACTTGCCCAAGGACATTCCAAAATTAAGTGGCAGAGCTGGGAATTGAACCATGGCTTCTGGGACCCTGTTGTTACTATTGACTAGGCATAGGAGAGCAAGTAGAGTGTGGATGAGGTTCGGGCTCTGAAACTAAACAGACCTGGTTCAAATCCCAACTTTTTCAGCCTCTGGCTGTGTGACCTTAGGCAAGTACTGCTGTGCCTCTGTTTTGTCCAGAAGTAAAATGGGACAATAAAGGCACTTACTTCACAAGATTGTTTTGAGGAATCAGTGCTTGTAAAGCACCTAGGTGTAGCACCTAGCATATATTAAATGCTTGCTAAAATATAGCCATTTTATATTTATTCTTGAAATTCATATAATATTCGTCACTCATTTTACAGGTGGGTAAACTGAAGCCCAAAGAAGGGGAGAGACTTGAACTCAGTTCTAACAGTTACCCTTTCACAAATGCTGCCTAAAAGTCACCAAGTTCTTCCTGATTCAATCAACATATGGCCATCCCTAAGGAATACATTCCAGGAATGCCTGCTCCTCCAGGCAGCGACTACCTGAAGCCCAGCTCAAGATGCGCCCCTCAGTACCTGAGCCATATCTAGGGCGCCCATGACCGCAGCGAAGCTGAACATGTTGCCCATGGTCCCCCGAAGCTCGGCCGCCAGCTGGATGGTCTTGTGCAGAAGCGCTGCTCGCTCCTCGGCGGAGCCCGTGCAGCCCAGGATGTCCACGGCCAGCATGATGGACATGGTGTGGAACCTGTCAGAGCCGCCAGGTCAGAAGGGAGGGGTCCTGTCACTGCTTGTGGTTGGGCGCCGAGCCCAAAGTGACAGGTTGGAAAGGGTCAATGAGATTGGGGGGCGTGGCCAGAGTGAGGGAAAGCAAGCCCAAGGGCTTCTGATTGGTCACTGTGAATCAGGGGCGGGGCCAGAGGCTTTTGAGCGCCAGACTGAGGGGCTTGTGATCGATTAGCGGAATTCCACCGGCTGCACACTTTTAGGAAAGAGTACCTAGAGATGATGGGCGGGGCCAAGGCTCATGGGGTGTGACTGGTCAAGAGGGCGCAAAAGATGAAGCCGGAGACAGAGGACTCAGTCTTTTGGGAAATTAGGATTGCTTGGAGCTGGACACCGAGAAGTAGCGTTTCGTCGATGGATAGATGGATGCGTAGCCAGAACCCGTGGGAGCCGGGCCGGGGATTCTGATTGGCCAACCGGCCACAGCAAAAGGGCAGCGAGGTAGCCCGGGGGTTCCCTCCCCTCGAGTCCTCGGGGTGCCAGTGCTTGCCTTACCTTTCCAGCAGGTCTAGTCGTAGCTGCCGGCCATGGGGGAGGGTGAGCAGCTCCATGCCCCAGCGGACTCCCATTAGGGTCTGCATCTCCTTGGTAACTCCCAGTATCCTAGCAACCTGCAAGGACGCCCAGAGGGCTGATTAATTTCCTGTCGCGGCTGGCCCAAGCCATCTGGGAGTCAGAGAGCTTTATCTAGGAGGGCAGTGTGGCTGGGAGGCCGGGTTTGAATTCCAGCTCTAACCCTCTGCCGTGGAGCAAATGAACCTCATTTTCTCAGAAATGGGGGATAAACGGGAAAATGCCCAGAGGTGTTTGATATGTGCCAGAGGTAACCAGGATACCTTTATCCCAGAAGGCAAATCTGAGGCCCAGGGAGGGAAAGGGCTTGTGCAAGGTCACACACTGGCGGGAGAACCCAGAGATGCTCTCTTCACACCTAGCACTCTCCACAGGGGAATATCTCTACACCTTTTTCTTGCTTCCTAAGCTCAGAGACCAATGTGGCCTCCAAATAAAGTAATCAGTGCCCCCCCAAAAAAACTTCAGAGGGAGAAACTGAGGTGCAGAGAGAGTCTGTGTCCTTAGATGGTCAGGATCCATTCAAAGCAAAGGCCCAGGCATTTGACAATTTAGGAGTCTAGCCTGTGAGTTTTGCTTACTTTGTCCACTAGGGGGAGTGGGGGCAGGTAGCCTTGGCTTCTACATTTTACATTCCCCCAACAGCCAGGCTGACTCTCAGCAAACTCAAAAAGTGCCCCAGGGAGCCACACACCACCAACTTTCAGCACTGTCCAGTTCCAGTGCCAAACTGGAGGAAGCAAGAATATCTTGTTGTTTGTTGTTTCAAAGGAGAAAATTAAGGCCCAGAGAGGTAAAGTGATCAGTTCAGAGTCACACAGCAAGTGACGGACAGCTATGAAGCCAGAATCCAGGCCCACTCACTATGCTTGGGGGAATTTAGGGGTAGTTCCTCACCACCCCGACCTCTGTCCCAAAGCCAGAGGACAGAGGTGTCCTCTCTGCCCCGGTGCTCACACAGCACCTACCAGGCAGTCAACTTTGGTGACATGTCGGGCCAGCGTCCGGGCATCCACCTCTGCTAGCAGCTCCTTGACCTTGCGCAGGAGGCCCACCTCCAGTGGCCTGTTATCCTTGGGGATCAGTAGTGACTGGAAGGTGGCTGGGTTGAAGGAAGAGGTGGCTTCCACAATGGGGACCGTGAAGGTCCTGCCCCAGTCCCCCTCGGGGGCCCCATTTTCTGACAGTTCCTTTAGCTTTTCCCCGTAGCTCCTGGCCTGCCGGCTGGAGGCCTCGGCCGCTGCCCACTCTCGGCTGCCACAGACAGGAGGCTGGAGCTGGCAGTAATGGCCAGAGTCCGGGTCACTGTAGCTGCTAAGCGATGGTGATGGGGAGGCCTTGCAGAGTGTGTGGGAGGGACTGGCATAAGGGCCCTTGTCCGATTCCCTGGGGGGCTTTGGGGCACTTCCAGGACACAGCTGGGGTTCACTGGAGCGGCGGGTGACAGGAGAGGCAGGCAGTACTGTGGCAGAGGGAGCTACAGGGGCGGCGTGGACACGGGTCACTGCGAGGAGATAAAGAAAGAGAAGCAGTTACCAGGCCTCCCCACCCAGTGAGGTTCTCCTATCTCTGCCCAAAGTACAGGCTCCATCCACCCTATTGGGGTGATGTCTCCACCTCCCTGCCCCGAGGCCGGGCCCAACAGGCTCTGGCAAACTGACCAGGCCTCTGTGACACTCTCAAGTCATCTGAACCCCAGGAATTTGCACACTCCTACCCTAAGGCTGCTGCAGCTGTGGGGAACCACCGAACTACTCAGAGATTCCCATGACTCCGGGATGCTAAGAAGCCCTTGCCGGAAGTTCGTTGTGTGGAATTATTTCTCAGTGAATTAGCAATAGTGATTTATTGAGGACACATGCGCCAGGGGCTGGTGCCATGCAGGCAGTACCCTGGGCAGCAACAGCAAAACCATCATCCAAAATTAGAGGTGCTGTATATTGAGCTCCTACTGCCTGCAAGATCCTTCCTCGCACATTAGTCCACTTAACATCCCAGGGGGCAAGTACTTTCATGATCCTCGTTCTACCGTGACGAAACTGAGGTTCAGGGAGGTGAACTGAGCTGCCTGAGCGCTCCCGCCCAGCAAGGGATATAGCCGGGATTTAAACCCTCAATCCTGGATACTTTACACTGCCATGTTGCTGACAAAATGTGCCATAAATAACCCATGGCGAGGAATTTTAACTTTTGTACCCAGGAGAGTTGTCGTGCAGGGACATTTGTACGTTTGTAGTCATGACAAGTCAGCGGGCCCACGCTTAGGGAGGAATTTGTGACAACCTGTGTAGACGACACTGTACCAGGGCACCTGCAGCCAAAGATTCCCTCCAGAATACCCACCTCCCTGCATGCTTTGCCTGCCATGTGGACAATGTGCACTATGGCCTGTTGAAATCACTCTTTTTTTTTTTTTACGTTCAGAAATGAAGTAGTGGCTTATTTCTACAACAGGAGTTTTCTTTGTATTTAAAAAAAGGGGGGGGCGGTGCTCTGTACTTTCTGCTCAATTTTGCTATGACTCTAAAACTGCTCTAAAAAAAATCAAGCCTATTTAAAAAGGAAAAGAAAGGGAGGAAAAGACAGAAAGCACAACGAGACTAGCCTCTTTGAGCCAGCCACTTGGAAGCAGGGACCACTCAGCCAATGCAGGGCCCAGCAGGGCCCCGTACATGTGGTAGGTGCTTGACCCTTGGGGGCCGAGTGCTGCCGAGTAAGCCCACTTTACAGCATTTGAGCCCAGATTCAGTAACACAGCCTTTAGCAGACGTCTCTGCATTCTGGAGAATGCGCTAGAAACCACTTCATGGACAATGTGCCTCATGCCCAGTCAGGGCTCAATAAATCACTGCTGAATAAGCCATGGATATGTTTTGTATGTCAATATCATAGTTCCGCTGGCTGGTTTTTAGCATAAATTCTTGCAGGGCACCACTCTCAGTAAAGAGGTAGAAACACACATAATCACACACTGTAACAGAAATCATCGAAGATGGAGCTCACGTGCAAGGTCACTCCCACCAGATCCCCCCCACCCCTCCCCCTCCATTGGCCATACCAGTACTGTAGGCGGGGGAGCTGGGACTCTCGGAGATGGGGGACATGGGCGAGTGCAGGTCTGGGATCTGGTCCATGCTGAGGGCACAGTTGCGGATGGATTCCCGGGGGTGGGGCAGGGAGGTGCTGTGGAGCAGACACCCTCATGAGCAGAAAGTCCAGAGGGCAGGGTCCTTAGCTGGCCTTAGGACCACCGCCTCTCCCTCCATCCTAGATGGACTGAACTTCAGAGGCAGAAAAGGCCTGGAGATTGTAGAGTCCAATCCCCCCAACTGGCAAATGCAAAACTAAAGCCCAGAGGAGGGTGTGTTTGTGCAGTCCACCACCCACACAACTGCTCTCTTCCCGGAGAATCTTGCCCCCACTTGGAGAACTATCTGGGAGGCAGGGCTAGCAGAGAGGATGGGAAGCCTAAGGGAACTAGGCGCCCCAGCCTGGCACCTCCTCACTGCACCCACACTGCTCAGAATGCCAGATCCTGGCACCATCATGGTCACTGGTTCTAAACCACAGGCAAAGCAGCTACTGCCCACAGGGTATCCAACCAGCAATTTCTGGGCTGATAGCACCCAGCGCAGGCCTAGGGAGAGGGGACCCATGCAAGTACTGGGGGCACAGGATGGCAGGTCTCTGCCAGCAGCCAGGGAGGCCATGAAAATTAGGAGCATAGACTTTGGAGTAGCAGACCTGGGTTTGAACCTCAGTCTCCCCCTTCTCCAGCAAGTGGCTTCCCCTCTCTAAACCTATCTCCTCATCTGTAAGGTGGGATTGTGCACAGGAGCCACCTCCTGGGGACATGGGAGTTGACCAGATGGGGCACAGAGAACACATAGCACAGGGCTGGGTGTACACCAGGGCCTCAGGAATGAGTCACTGCTGTGGCTTTTCCTGGCCTCATCTCACACCGCCCCCGAAGCAACCAGGTGTCATCAAAATGTTGCTGGGACATCCCATACCCCGTGCAGTGGTTTGCACCCTGCAAAGTCTTCCGCTCTAATGCCTGCCTTAACCTAGGCAGGTGGGTGCGGAGGGGTAGCAGCGGTGGCAGGGCCAGGACAGCACCCAGGGGTCCCCCTAGGCCAGGGGGCTGAGTGGGGGCCCTCTATGGGCAGGGACATCGTCATGAGAAAGGAGGCGTGGCAGGGCTCAGGGAGCTCAGCTAGTGCTGGCAGAGGTGAGGCTGCAACCTGGACCTGGCTGCCTGCAGGCCCTCCGCTCAGCCCGGCCTCCCTCCTCTCCCTCCCTGCACACCCAGGCTCCAGGACAGTAATTCCGCCCAGTTCAGTGCGACTGGGCCTCCTGTTCTTCACCAGCCCTCTGATGACTGATACCCCGACTTGACAAATGGGGAGACCGAGGCCTAGGGTGGGGTCTTTGCTTACCTGGTGGGGCAGCCGTCGCCGCGGGTGACCTTGTCGGCGGTGAGCCCATCAGTCATGGTGACACTGCGCCGCTTCATGTGGCTGCCCTTGGGGCCCGAGGGGCTGGCGGGGCTGGCAGCCTTGCCGCTGCCCTGGCCCAAGCCATAGCAGGCCTCCAGGTAGCGCAGCGGGAAGGTGCGATTGACGGGGCAGTAGATGATGGCCCCGCTCTGCTCCGACACAGCCTTGCGACTGCCCACGTGGTACCGCACGAGCGCCGGCACGTGGTCGAAGCTCTCCTGCTCAAACAGGTACTGGATGTGGGTGTAGCTCTCACCCGCCTTCACCACGACCTTGTTGATCTTGAAGTGTAAGGCCTGGTTCCGCCAGCGGCAGGTGAGCACATAGTCACCCAGGCTGGTGAGTGAGTCCCGGATGAGGAAGTCGCCATTGCGCTGCACCAGGGTCTCCGAGACCTGCGGGAGGCAGGGGTCAGGCTGGAATAGGGCAGGGGCAGGAAGGGGCCAGACCCAGGATCTGGGAGACAGTGAACAGAGAGATCTAAAGTTTGGGAGAGGGGCAAGCAGTGACCCAGATTCAAGGGGGCGATGCAGCCACAGGCCCTGGGTCTGTGCACGGAGGCTCAGGAAGGGGAGGATTAATACCGTGGAACATATGTTACCGGGACACCGAGTCTGGGGGTGCTAGGGGTCACCATGATCTGAAGCTCAGGCCTCAGACCTGCTCCTTCTCAGGGCCCATGCTGGACAGAGTGAATTCCCAATCCTCATTCCTCCAAGCACCCTGTGCTCTCACATGGCTCTGGGCCTTCGTAACCTCAGGCTGCTTTTTCTGCCTGGACCAACCTTCCCACCTTGCCCACCTGGTGAACTCCTATCCACCTTTCACTGGCCTCTCTCATCAGCGCCCCCTCCTCAGGGCTCGCCCACATTCCCTGCTGGGCACTCCATTCTTGCACTTCCTCCACTGGGCTCTGACTGCCTACCTGTCATCCCCCACCTTGGACTACCAGCCCTCAGGGGAAGCCAACACCCCTTTTCTCTCTGTATTCCTGGTCCCCAGCATGGGGCCTGGCAGAGTTGATGCTGGACAAAGACTGAGAGGATGGTGAGAGACAGAATAGGTGACTATCAGCCTGTCTGTGCCTCAGCCCAAAAACTCAACTGTGCCAAAACTGAGAATCCTAAGCACTGACACTCACTAACCAAATGCACAAGGGGCTAATGTATAGCCCCACAGGGAAAAAAAAACTTTAAAAAATAAGAGTAGTAATAATAGCAATAGCAACATTAATAATAACATGGAGCTCACTGCATATCAGACATCAAGTTAAGCACTTTAATTCCCACAACAACCCTTTAAGGCAGGTACAGTCATTGTCCCCCATCTCACAGATGAAGAGACTGAGGCTCAGAAAGGTGAAGTGACTTGTACGAGGTCACACAGTCAGTAAATGACAGAGCTAGACCCCACTGCCATCCACTCAGATTGAATCTACCAAGCAATGGATGAGAGCCTATCAGGGCAGGGCTGGCCAAGGTGGGGGGTGGAAGCATCTAGGGCTGAGGTCCCTCCCAGGGCCCACTCACCTCACGGGGGATGCGGCCATGGTACCAGGCATGGCTGCGGAGATCTGTGCTGCTGAGTTTGAGTTCCTCTTCCAACTCCTTGTGCAGTTTCTCAGGTGAGGAGTCCAGGATGTACTTCTCCTTGGAGAACTGGGCAGGAGACAGCAAAGAGTTGGCATCCGGTCTGAAGCCCCTTTCCTTCTTCTCTCTCACCCCCTCCCCACCCCAGGTGAGCTGCCATCCTTGGACCTTGGGAAGACTTAGGCTCAGGTGCCAGAAATGTCCTCACCCGCAAGTCCCTCGCCTAGCAGGAGTAAGGAAATCTCAATTAGTCCTACTATGTTCCAGGCCCTGTGCTATGTGCCAGGAGAAAATGAGGCAAGAAGCAAACCAGTCCCTGTCCTCAAGGAAGGTCTTAGTCTAAGAGGGGAAGCAACAGCGACATGAACATTTGAGCAGAATTAGGTCAGCACCACAGTACTGGACAGCGGCAAAGAGCCAGGCGGGCTTTTAGGAGGGAGAAGAAAACGTAAAGGCGAGGTGGAGTGGCCCGGGAAGCCTTCCTGGAGGGAAGGGGAACAAAACCCTCGTTCTGCACCAAAAACACCAAACTGATCTTGCATTGGGAGAGGGAGGCTTTCTACAGGTGGATCTCGGAGGTAAGGCAGCAGGTACCCAGGAAAAGGCATGGACAAAAACCTAGGGCTGGGTGGACGAGGAAACATTCTGGGATGCTGAATTATACGTTGGAAGGCTGGAGGAGGCAGCTATAAACAGGGACGCAGAGGCCCCCACACAGACATTTCTGCTGTCCTTTACAATTCCCAAAGCCCTTTCCACCTTGCCACTCAAGCAATCCTGGCCAGATGGGGAAACTGGCCGAGCAGAGAAGCCAAAGGGCAGCCAATGGAGTTAATGCCCAGGACTCCCCCCTTCCACCTGCCAAAGGGGGAGACTCCTGGTTTCCTGGTTACTGTGGCCCAAGGTTGGATACCCAAGAGCAGAGAGAGGGGAGTTCCTGCTGTCAGGTGCACCCCCACCACGAAGTCCTGCCCAACCATGTGAGTTCTCTGGGCCTCAATTTCCTCCTCTGCAAAATGGGCATAATGACAGAACTTGCCTCATTGGATTCCAAGGATGAAAGGAGACAATACTCCAGAGTACTGTAACTAGCCCATAGATGTCCCTGTCACTGTGAGGACACCTGAAATTACTTCCTCTCCCTTCCCCCAACTCCAGGCCCCAAAGATGGCTGCTCTAGGATAGGTAGACCTGGCCCTGAACTGGCCAGACAGCAGGACAGATGAAAGAGAACACCAAAGGCCTCGCTTCAGTCCAGGTGACAGTCTTTCCCCAGGACCCCCTACTCACTGGGTCAGAGGGTCCTCCAATCCACTCCCTGCCTTTTCAGACTTCTTAAAGATCTCAGAGCCTAACTCTGCAGCTCCATTCCCCACCCCTCTGCTCCCACACTGCCTCAGTTTACTCCCAAGACACTAATTCCCAGCTTCAGCGATATCTAGAGTCTCTGACATTATTTCAACAATGATTAAGCCCCCGCTCTGGGACAGGTCCTGTGCTAGGGACTGAGGCCCCAAGGTCATCAGGACAGGTGACTTCTGCCTTTGCAAAGCCATGCAATTCCAGGGTTTCTGAATGTTCAGGGATGCACAGAGAACTCTGGGAGAGGCTAAGAGTGTCCCTCCTCATCTAGTCAGGGAGTAGAGTCCCTGAAGAGGTGAGATTTCCATGGAGGCCTGCAGAAGGACTGGATGAGCCCAGCAAAAGTATCAAGGCAGGGACAGACAGGCAGACAGGTGGGCAGGGAAGAGCTTCTGGGAAGAAAGTGGCAGAGCCAAGGTCCTGGGGTGGGGGAAAGTTTCAAAGGGTCAGGGATGATGGGGGCAGGTGGGGCAGGGCTGTCAGGCTGCTGTAGGGAGCTGGAGGCCACAGAGGGTTTTCAGGATTCGGTCGGCTGTGTGAAGAGTAGCTTAGTGCTTTCCAGGCAAAGGCAGGGAAGGGTGGGGCACAGGGGCGGGGACTGGGGAAAGGGTGTTTAAGTAGCCTTTGACTCAGTATGGGGAAAGATGGTGGAGGGGGTCAGAGAGGATTTCAGACCGAGATCCTGGGAAGACAGCTTGGTGATGGGCACATGAAAATCTGGGCATTGAGGAGTGTGTAGGGCTCTGGGACAGATGGTGGGGGTCGATGATGGTACAGGTGCCAGGAAAAGATCGGTTCTGGGGATGAGGATTTTTAACATCCTCCTCCACCCAGGGTAGAAACTGATACCCCCAAAGGGCAGTTAGGCCGAGAGCTGAACTGAGATTGGGTCCCCTCTGATACCCACCCTCCTGTATGCAGTTCCCTATTCTTCGGGGTCCTTGGTCTCCCTCCTTATATCACACCACACGCTGCGGAGGGAAGACTGGGAAGCACGAGGGAGAGCACAACAGTACCCCAGACTTCCCGGGGTTCTTCTCCTTGATAAAAAGCATATAACTGAGAACTCACCCCAGTTCCACGGCTGGAGCAGGATGGACACGGGGCAAAGAAGGGGAGCGGGTTGTGTGGTAAAGAACCTGGCCACAGGACTCTGCCCACCACTGTGTGACCTTGAGCTAGTCATTTCCCTCTCTGAGCCTGAGTAGCCTCATCTGTAAAGGGGGTGGGGGTGGGGTGCTAGGCTCCACGTTTTCGATGCTCACAGGGAGAATCTGGGGTAACCAACTAGGTCCTCCCACACACCGAGGGTGGGGAACCCTAGGGTCCTTGTGCCCTCTTCCTGACTCTCCACTCGGGGGTCCCCAGCTCCCAAAACTGGGGGGTGGGGTGGTAGGAGTTGCGGGCTGGGGCGCAAATGCAGCATCCTTGAGCTCGGCGCACCCCTATTGGCCAGAGATGATCTCACCGCCTCCCCGCCTGCGCGCGCCTCATTGGCCAGTGCGGGGATGCTGCGCTCCGCTGCCGGCGGGGCCGTCATTCAGGCGGGCTCGGAGCGTGTGTGTGAGCCTCGCGGAGCGCAGAGGTGACGCGCCCGCCGTCCCCCAGGGGGCTCCGGAGGCAAAAGCGCAGAGACCCCCGGTCAGGGTCTTGACCCCTAACCCCCAGCCCGCGCCCAGCAAGCCCCCCTCCAGCTTCCTACGGTCTGGCAACCCCAAGCAAGGCTATCCCCAGATGATGCTCCGCAGAGAGGCGGGGTCCGGGTCCTCCCCTCCACCCCCTTCCGTTTAACCCTTTCACCGCCGCGGCGCGGTCCCGCACTGCCCGGCCGGCTGGGCAGGGAGCCCCGCGCCCCGCGCCTGCCCCAGCCCACCTGGACGGCGGGAGGGTGGCGGGCTCTCTGGCCCCAGTCCCGGCACCCGCAGCATCCCTTCAGCTTCCCGCCCCTCACTCAGTCTTCGGACCCCAGCCCAGCGCCCCCGGTACAATGGGGAGCCAGGCTGCCCGGGTCAGCCGCAGGGGCCGGAGCGCTCGCCGGAGGACCGGCAGGACGCCGGGGGCCGCAGCTCCCGGTACCCAGTGCCCCAGCTCAGCTCCTCCTGAGAAGAAGGCACGACCCGAACGGCAGTCCCACAGCCCCGAGTCCCGGAAGCGGCAGCCGGGACCCTCACCCCGCGGAAACGGCTGGGCGCCCAGAGGTGAGGCTGGGGCGACCCCGCCCCCTCCCGCAGGGAGGACCCCTGCCCCTCCAGACCCTGCGAGGCGCCACCGGGCTGAGGCGCCCGGGCCCCGGAGCGGCCGGGGTCCCAGCCCGGAGCGCCTGGCGGGGACCGAGCCGCCCCCTCACCTGCACCTGCACGAAGGAGCCGCGGTAGAAGCAGCAGGCGGCGGCCGATAGGGCGCTCCACAGGCTGCACCGCTCGGTCATGGTGGGGCCGCGCGTCCGGGGCCGGGCCGGTGCGGGGGGCGGCGGCCGGCGGGGCAGGGGCGCGGGGACCGACCGGGCTGGGCACCGGCTGCGCGTGCCTCTCGGCGGCGCGATTACCTCATCGCCTTGGCGGGGGAGGAGCGGGGAGGCGGGGCGGGGAGACCCCACCCTCCAGCCGGCCAGGGGAGGGGAGGGGGCCATTGTTCCTCCCTCCGCCCGCCCCCCGCCCCCCGCCCCTCTGCCCGCGCGCTCCAGCCCCGCAGGGCTGCCTGGAGTCGGGGGATGCGGAGCAGAGGACCAGCCTAGGGGCCGGTCACTGGGGGCGGCGGGATGGGGTGGGGATGCCTGGGCTCGGGGCGGGGGTGGGGTCCTGCCTCTCCTACTCGCCGTACCCTTCGCTGACCCGGGGCGGGCAAAGACTTTGAATTAAATCATATCCAAAGCTGGAAAGAATCCCTGTATGCGTTTGACCAAATCCTTTGTGGCCTCGGGAAATCTCCCAGAGCCCAGGATTTGGAATCAGGGACTCTGCTGAGAATCGCCGGATGCTGATCTGACAAACTCTGGGGGTGCAAAGGGCCAGTAAGGCTCAATGCTTAGGGCACCAACCTGGGTTCAACTATCTGTCTCCACCTCCAACCCACCATCCCCTTTTCTCCGAGCCCAGATTCCCTCATCTGGAAAACATAACTGTGCTGACCTTATACAACTCTTCTGAAGCCTTGGCTGAGTTAATGCATATTAAGTTGCCAGGCATAAAGTAAGTGCTCAGTAAATGCATGCTATTATCTTCAAGCTTATTGCCTGGACTTTTCGTCCTAGAATTAAAGGGAGTCGTCGCTGACTCTGCATCAGTCAGGCCTAGGGTACAAATCGTTTTGACAGGCTGTGTGACATTAGGGATGTGAGGCTACCTCTCTTGGTTTCAGTTGTTTGATTCTTTGCTGCAAATACATCTGAAGCTCTGAGCATGGCGCTTAGTGTTTTATGGTCTTGGAACTTGAGAATCCTTGCTTTAGAATCAAAGTATTCACATCATGGTCTGAGACCCCTGCGGTTCTGGAAGCTAGTGCCTTAGGGCAGGAGTGGACTTTTGGTAACTGACTATTGATTTTACCACCGTTTGAGGCTTGAAGCTAAAACTAATGTTCTTTTGACTTCACCCTTTAGAGAGAACTGTTTAATCAGTTCCAGTCAGCAGGTATTATTTCTTTTATGATATTTTTAAATACATTTTTTAGCCCCACACACTAAAGGAAAAATACAAAGTTAATAATCCTCACAGGGATCTTACTACTACCAGTGATGGGGATCTCACTACCTTGCCAGGTAACTGAGAATTGTGGGCTGCTGAAATGGGTGCCCGGTGAGTCCTACCCACTGGCTTTGGTGCCAGGTCTCCCTAAGGCCTCTATCCCTCTGTGGTGCAAGGGCTCTAGATAAGTCAGGGTCCAGATTCCCTGGGCAGCTCCAGCTGAACTTGCTGCAGCCCTGGACTGCACTTCCTGGGCTCACCTAGTTTGCCTTCTGACCTTGCCCTTGCCTGTGCTTGGATCATTCTAGTGCCTATCTCTGCTTATCTTTGCTCCTTCTCAGCTTTTCCTATGGGGACAGGAGTTTGGTGAACATTCCTGGTCAACCCCAATGGCTTGGCTTCAATGCTTCCTCCTCCAGGAAGCCTTCCTTGATCTCCCCCTCCCCATCTCCCAAGCCGCAAGTCATCTGCCTCCTGAGCTCCAGTGGCTTCCTATCTGAGGCTTCTGATGATGAAGTGAGAAGTACTTCCCACGTTGCCCTTCACTAGTCACTTACACAGAGCTTCATAAGCAACATCTCAGATGATAGAATGTTCCCGAGGGCAGGAGCCAGGCCTGCCTGCTCTCTTCCAGGCCCAGCAACCCTACTTCTGGGCATGGACTCACTGAGCCCACAGCAATCCTATTTCGCATAGGTGAATACCGAGGCTAAGAGAGGCACCCCATATACCCAAAGTCATGTAGCAAGTAAGCGGCAGATCTGGGACTAAAATTTGGGTCTGCTGGATGAAAAACTAAAAGCCCAAACCACTGTGTGTGATTTTGTCCTGATCCCCACGTGGACCAGGAACCCTTTGAACACAAGACCCGGAGCTCCCTGCCTCTATCTACTGTATGCTCCATACCCAGCAGGCAGCCTGGCTCAGTGGAAGGCCAAGGACTTTGTTTGTGGCCTTGGCATCAAATAAAATTGGATGGCAGGCGCACCTGGGTGGCTCAGTTATGCATCTGGCTTTGATTCAGGTCATGATCTTATGCTTCATGAGTTCAAGCTCCACTTTGGGCTCTGTGCTGACAGCTCGGAGCCTGGAGCCTGCTTTGGATTCTGTGTCTCCCTCTCTGTCTGCTCCTCCCCCACTCAATCTCTGTCTCTCAAAAATTCCATTGCAATCTCAGTTCCGCCCCCTGGTAGTGGTGTGGCTGTGGGCAGATCACTGTGCATCTCTGGGCCCCAAGTTTCCCAAACGTAAATGGGTACACAGGAAGGCCTTCACCGCCCAGTGATGAGGGAAGACGTCAAAGACCTCCTTCATGTACAGAGCTCATAACTGTCCCCTCCCGGTGCTGGCAGCCAGCACAGGGCTCTGCATACAGTAGGTGCCCAAGACGTGAAGTTACTCTCGTTATCATGGTTTCAAAACTGCATCTCCACATTCCCAGCGCCCAGGACAAGTTAGGTCTGGGGTAAATGTGAGCTGTGTCCATTATCTGTGATGAAAACTGAGCCATCTTTCTTGCTCCAGCCTCTTAGCCTCAGCACATGCCAGAGACCGCGTGGGATGGGAGCTCGGTCTGTGCGTGGAGACAGCTGCCCGGCCCTGTCCTGCTGGTGGGTGGGCGGGGCCTGGTGGTAACACACGGTCGGGTGTCCTGTGTTTGGGGCTGGGAGAGAATGGCATGGGAAGAAGGTCCTCGGGAGTGAAACCAGACGCCCGGCTCCATGCTGACACAGAGAGGCCCTCTCCTGGGAGCAGGCAGGGAGGTCGGGCTCCTAGCAAGGCTCAGAAGAGAACTCTGCCTTTCATGGGACAGGCTCTGAGCTGCCCAGTGTCCCCCCCCCCCAAGACCCTCTTACCTTCACGTAGTCCCCACCAGCCTCTGGTTCTCCAGCGGCCCTGGAAGGAGAGAAGAGAGCTGAGCATCCTCAGCCCCACCTGCCTGATGCTAACATCTGGCCCTCAGGGCTCCAGACGGCTCATCCTGAAGGTAGGAGGGGGCCTTACAGCTGGGAGCACTAGCTGGAATCCTCCACTCTCCAGCTATGCGATGTGTACAAGTCCCCTTACCTCTCTGAGCCAGTGGTTTCCTACCTGTAAATTGGGGATAATGACAGTCTCTGCCTCAATGAGCTGTTGCAAGGACTCCAGGAGCCCCAAATCACTGTCTTCACCCGCTTCAGGACATCTGAGTGTTCTCACGCCTCTCCACTCCAAATGCTGGTGGCCCTGGGCTGGGGCTCAGCCTCCTCTCCCCACCACCACCCTGCACTCTCTTCCTGGGTGGAGTGGCCCGCTTAGCAGCACACTGTGAACCCGTTCCTGATGACTGTTGGCTGTGGAATGGAACCCCCAGCCTTCAGGGTGGCCGGGATGGGACCTGGAGAGGCCAGAGGCCAGGAGTGGCTATCTTTCCCAGGTGCCAGACTAACCTTCCTTGTGGGGGACACTGTGAGCTACCTACCTGTCCCCCCCCCCCCCCCCCCCCCCCCCCCCCCCCCCCCCCCCCCCCCGCCGTCCTTGGCCTTAAGGGCCATCTCTTCTCTGATGCAGCCTGGAACTGCCCCTTTAACATCAGCCTCCCAAACCCACCTGCCTCCTCAGCATCCCCTCTTGGACGTCTGAAGTCATCTTGAACTTGTCTTATCCAAAGCAGGGCTGTTACTACCCGCCCCCTGCTGCCACACCCCTGCTCCCCACATCCGCTTCCCATCTTGGTTGATGTCAGCTGCATCCTTGTTGCTTTGTTTGGCAAGAAAAAATCTGCAGTCATCTGTGCCTCCCCTCTTCCACTCACACCCCACACCCAGCCCATCAGGAAATCCTGCAACTCTGCATTCAAAATAGATCCTGACCACTTCTGTCCGAGAGGCAGCCCTCGCTCCGTCCGGGAGCCTCACATCCACTGTGGGGCACACAGCAGCCTTCTCGCTGGCTGGCTGTCCTCACAAGTTCTGGGCTTCCACCCCACCCCCCAGTGTCACTCGGATGAAAACCTAAGCAGGTCACGGGGCACACAGCAACCCCACCCGGCCTGGGCTCCCTCCTCTCATGGAACAAGATGTAAACACCTCTCTGTGGCTTGCAAATGGCAGGCCATGTAATTTATCTCCCCAACCAGAACTTTTCTTCTCTTGTGAGAGTAAAGAGCCATCATGGTTATGCCAGAAAAACAGGCAGAGGGGCTCCTGGGTGGCTCAGTCAGTTAAGCATCTGACTTCGGCTCAGGTCATGATCTCGCAGTTTGTCAGTTCAAGCCCCGTGTCGGGCTCTGTGCTGACAGCTTGGAGCCTGAAGCCTGCTTTGGATTCTGTGTCTCCCCCTCTCTGTGACCCTCCCCTGCTCACGCTGTTTCTTTCTCTCTCTCAAAAATAAATAAAACATTAAAAACATTTTTTTAATAGGGAGGGAGGTCCCACAGGGGGAAACTGCTTCCTCACATACAGAAGCCCCATATTTAAATTTAAATGTAATAGATTTAATAAGAGAAATTTAATTTAAGACAACACACAAAATCTGAGCTTAAACTATCATGGGTTGAATTCCACACAGTGTTCCCCCAGCTCCTGAGGCCACGGGGCTCCTCATTGAGAAGTTGTTTGACAGCCCTCCCTGTTCTGACATTTTAGAGTGCCCCCCCCCCCCCCCCCCCCCCTCCCCCCCCCCCCCCCCGCGCTGCTAACCTTCCCTCTGGGCACCTGGGTGGCTCAGTTGTTTAAGCTTTCAAATCTTGGGTTTCTAGCTCAGGTCATGATCTCACAGTTGATGAGTTCGAGCCCCATGTTGGGCTCTGCACTGACAGTGTGGAGCCTGCTTAGGATTCTCTCTCTCCCTCTCTTTCTCTGCCCCTCCCCTGCTCTCTTTCTCTCTCAAAATAAACTTCAAAACAAAACAAAAAACAGAGCCTCTCAAGCTGCACCCCAGTCACAGCCACAGCAGGTTTCCAAAGCCAGTTTGGTCCCCTCTGTCCAGCAGCGGTGGGACCCAGGTAGAGTGGGGACTCTTCCCCCTTATGCCCCCCAACCCCCCTCACCTCTGCCAGCTTTTCCCAGGTGAGGTATCCCATCCCAGCTTCCGGCTATTCAGTCCCGGAAATCTGCCCGCTGCTGGGAAAAGATTGGCCAGGACACTGGGATCACTCCAATGCTTCCTCTGTGCTTCCTGTCTACTTCCCTTTGGGCTCTGGGGAGGGGGGAGAGCCTCGGAGAAGGGGGTGCCTGCTCCAGGGATCAAGGGGGCTGGGTGGTCCGAGCCAACAGGGGAGCTCAGGGCAGAGATCGAGGCCCAAGAAGCCGGGCCACACTCAGTCCCCATCACCCAGCCCCTCTACAAGACTCTGGAGTTTCTAAACCATATTTTCTGCCTCCGATCCACGGCCATCACCCGCCTGGACTATCGCCAGCGCCTCGGCACTGCCCTCCCCGCCTCTATCTGTGTCTTTTGTGACTTGTTCTCACTCCAGCAACCAGAGCACTGCTGTTAAAATGGAAACCAAATCTTGGATTTCCTCTGCCTCAACCCATGCGAGGGGCCCTCAGTGTCACTCGGAGTAAGGGCCAAAGTTCTCCTAATAGTCTTACAGACTGGCTCCTCACCACCTCTCTCACCCCACGTCCTAACCTGCTCCCTTCACTCACGCTGCTCCAGCCATGCGGGGCTTCTTGCTGGATTTTGTCCCCACCTCAGGGCCTTTGCACTTTCTTTTTAAAAAAATTTTAAGTTTATTTATTCATTTGTGAGATGGGGAGGGGCAGAGAGAGAAGGAGAGAGAATTCCAAGGAGGCTCCACACTGTCAGCGCAGAGCCAGATGCACGGGGCTTAACCAACTGAGCCACCCAGGAACCCCAGGGCCTTTGCACCTTCCATTCCCTCTGCTGGAATATTTGCCCTCCCAATAACACTGAGCTCCCTCCCTGCCCTCCATCAGATCTTTACTAAAATGTCCCCTTCTCGGTAAGGCCTTCCCCTTGCCACCCATCCAAAAGTGTGACCTTCTCCACATTCCCCACCTTCCTTCCGTTTACTGTTTCTCTGTAGCACTTGCATGTGACCTGCCACACATTGGCTCTCTTCTCTTCCTAGAACATAAGCTGCACAAGGACAGGACTTGGGATCTGCCTAGAACAGTGCCGGGCAGCCCATAAAGATTTTTTTGCATGAATGAGCGTCACACAGCAGCCCCACGCAACCCTGAGGACAAAGTCTGGTTCTCGTGGCTCAGCTCTCTGTGACAGGCACGGTCAGCCATCCCTCCTCTTACCCCTTGCTCCTTCTTGCACTCTAGCCTGCTTACACTTCCTCCAAAGAGCTCTGCCCCCTCCAGCCTCAGGGCCTTTGCACAGGACGTTCCCTCTGCTTGGAACCTCCTCTCTCCCTTAGGCCAGAGTAATTCTTACTGGGTTTTCAGATCCCAGTTTACTGAACATTCTGCCTCCCATTGTAATGATCAAATTCAGGAATCAAATCTTCCATTGTTAAAATCACAGCTCCGTTAATTAATTATTTTTTACTTTATGGACTTAAAAGGCACTCACTCTCTAATATTAGTGGTGAAATCAATTAATAAATAATACTGACAATTGAGCTAAATCAGTCCCATTAATCAGCCACGTTAATTATTCAAATAACCAACCAACCCTTTTAATTGCCTGTATTAACTGATTTGTTCTGATAACGGATACCGCATACTGCATACATTAGCTTAATTAATTGGATTAATGAGCAGTAATTAGGGCCCATTAGGCTTTATTTCCCCAACACAGGTCCAAATCTGAGCCTCCAACGTGGCCCGGGAGCAAGGGCAAAGCTCCCCAAGGGACCCTGGAGGAGGGTAGTAGAGAGGAGCTGTGGTCCATTCCACCCTGGCCCTCCCTTGCCATGGGCAGCCTTTCCCTCTGCAGACGGGCCTGTGACCCATCTACCATCTCTCTGACACCCTGTCGGTTCCCTTGGACCTCCAGGCCTGGCCACGTGGCCTCAAGCGGACACTTCCCCACCTCTGCCTCCCGCTCCTCTGCTTTCCCCCGCCGTCACCTCTCTGAGGTCCAAGCCCTGTAAGAAGGGCATAACTATCTCCCCAGAGAGGGAAGAGGGTCCTCGTCTTGAGGAGGAAGGACTCAGAGTTCCCAAACAGATGTACTCCTCTTGCCACCCAAGCTCCCAGCCATGGCGATCTCCCAGCCTGCCCTTCCTGGGGCCTGAGATTCTTTCCACCCTTCACTCCGACCATCGCTCACCCCAGCAGAGAAGCAATAATACTGTTCTGCGCTCCTTAGGATTTCGCTTGTTTTTTTTTTTTTTTTTTTTTTAAGTAGGCTTCACAGTGCAGAGCCCAACATGGGGCTTGAACTCACAACCCTCAGATCAAGACCTAAGCTGAGATCAAGAGTTGGACACTTAACCGGCTGAGCCACCCAGGCGCCCCATGTGCTCCTTAGTTTTAAAGGCCTTGGGCAGAGAGAGCCCCAGACAGAAATCCCTGTCTTTCCCCGAGACCCTGCTATGGGGCCTTTGGGATTCTCTGCCAGGAAGGCTTGTCTTTAGCCCCTGCCCTGCCCTGTCTCCTGTAAGACGGGCCACCTCTGTCCTGAAATCCCTGCTCCTTCTCCACCATTCTGTGTCCTCAGTCTTCTTGACAGCGGTGAGCTTGCTGGCAGGTGTTCACAAAGGACACCAGCCCTGTGAGGATAGGCACACGGGGGCTCCTCTTTCCAGGGCAGAGCTGAGGATTCTGAGCCCTGAGAGCTACTAACTGAGACTCAAAAGGAGAGCGCATGTATGGGACGCTGGCTGAATGCTTGCAGTCTGGCGGCCCCGCTTGATAAGGGAAAAAACTGAAGCTTGTGACTTGATCCAGGACACACAGCCTTGGACTAGACCCGGGCTGGCTCTGCTTTGTCCCTTGCACGAGGCAGGCTCCCCTGGGAAAGGGGGACAACTCCAGCGCAGAGATGAGGAGAAGCTGGGGAGGGGAGGCCAAAGAGAAATATTTCAACCGGGCTAGGAGCCCAGAATCGATGTCAAGAAGGAGAAATGGGGAGCACCTGGGTGGCTCAGTCAGTTGAGTGTCCGGCTTTGGCTCAGGTCATGATCTCGCAGTTTGTGGGTTCCAGCCCCGCATCAGGCTCTGTGCTGACAGCCAGCTCAGAGCCTGGAGCCTGCTTCACATTCTGTGTCTCCCTCTCTCTCTGCCCCTCCCCTGCTCACGCTCTGTCTCTTTCTGTCTCAAAAATAAAGTATAAAAAAAAATTCTTAAAAAAAAAAAGGAGAAATGGAGCAGGGGGTGGGGGGAGAGGAGACCCTCTTGGGCTCTGGAGAGGGCCCCCCACTGAGAGGGAGGAGGCAGTGTGACCTTGGGCATGCCTCCCTAGTTGGGCCTCAGTGACCTCTTCTACAACATGGGCGCAGCGACAGTTGGAGCAGCCCCTGTGTGCTGGCTCTTCCCTGGGCCCTCATTTAGTCCTCATGATGACCCTGTGAAGCAGGTGCTATCACTGTCCCCAGTTTACAGATGGGGAAACTGAGGGTCAGAGAGGGCCAGGGAGTTGCTCAATGTCATCCAGTCAGTGAGGTATCCCACTCCCTCCCCGGCTCCACTCCACACAGGTCCAGGATTCTGCACACAGGGTCCCCTGAGGGTTTCGGGGGATATGGCTCCAGCCCCCGGGGGGGGGGGTGGGTACAGCCCGTCCTTCCTGAGCCAGTGCAGTTCCCACAGCCTGAGGCACCCGGGGGTCTCGAGGACTGTGAGAAAGTCTCCACAGGAAATGAGAGCCGGGAGCAGCTGGGCCCCTTCGGAAGACAAGGACCAGCCGCCCAGGGCCTGACGAGGCCGAACAGGCAGGGCCCACCACAGCCCCCTCCCCTGGTGGGTAATCACTACCAGATGCCCAGCAGCTGACGTCACTCTGCAGGGCCGAGAGAGGGTCGTGGGACTCTGGGGAGTGTTGGAAATTCTTGGACCAGAATCAACATTCCAAAAGGAAACGGGATGGGGTGGAGGCGGGGTGGGGGTGGGGGGTGTTCTTGGCTTGTTCTCAGTGCCTGGCACCAGGGCTGGGGCACCCGCAATGCAGTGTGACCCGCTGCCCTGTGGGGTGGCACCTTCCCCAAATCTCCTTCTGTGGGAGGGGGGAGGGTTCTGGGTCTCTGTGAACCCTCCTCAAAGGGGAGGTCCTCGTAAAACATAAGTCAGAGTGAGGCCCTCCTCTGCTCAAGGCCAGCAATGGCTGTATCTCGCTGAGTCAAAGCCCAATCCTTGCAGGGCCTTCCGTTATCTGAACTCATTTCCTCTCTGGCCTTGCCTCCCGCCACCCCACTCTCCAGCCCCCCATCTTCATCTCCTCCACCCACTGTGGGTCCCAGCTGCTCCTCAAACATGCCAAGGACCTTCCGACCTCAGGACCTTTGTACCTGCTGTACCCTTGGCCTGGTACACTCTTCCCCAGATTTCAAGAGTGTTTGTTCCTGCATCCCTTTGTTCAAACATCACCTCAAGGAGACCTTTTTCTTGGCTCACCTTCCTATACTGCTACCACCAGACATACCCCTGTCTGCCAAAACCATTTCCCTGGTTGGTTTTAGTATTCCACCCAGCACTTTTCTCTTCTGCTTGACCATATAACTTGTCTCATCATGTCTTCCCCCTGCACTGGAACGGGGGCTCCATGACAGCAGGGTTTTGTCTGCTGTGCTCACTGCTGTGTCCCCAAAACTTGGAAGAGTATCTAGGACATAGTTACATCACAGTAAACATTAAAATGAGTGACATTCCAACTCAACTAAATGTGCCATCTGGAGCAAGTTATTAACCTCACAAAACCTCAGGGTCTTCATCTGTAAAACGGGCCCCCATTATCTCTCTTCCAGGGGCTTATGGGAAGTCGTTTAAATAACAGTAGAAATGGCTTTGAGATTTTTATTTGCGGGAGGTAAAATGTGGTCTAGTGACTTGGGATCAAATCTCAGCTCTGACACTTAATCTCTCTGTGACCCCAGGAAAAGCCCTTCCCCGTCTCTTGGTCTTTGCATTGGTAAATGAATGAAATCTTGGTCTTTTCATTGGCAAATGTGTGGTAGATGGCGCCCGTTGGGTGCTTCAGGCAGGGGCTGGCCATTTATGAGCCAGATCTTGACCCCCTCTTGTAGGAGCCTGGCCTAAAAGTTCCTGTGTGCGGACATGGGTGTGGGTGGAAGGGGTTGGGGCCTCCTTTCCTTCACTGGGCCTCCCCTTCCTCTTCCTTACATGGAATGAAGAGGGGGGCTGTCAGGGCTCTCTGGACCTGCTGTTTCCCTGCAGAAGGCTGGGGTGCTAGCGGTAGGGTGAGGTTAGGCTGGTGCTGTCCTTGCTGGGCGCTGAAGGCCCTTCATCCCCGCGCTACCGGCCCCTCCTCCCTCCTTCCTCCTCATCCCCCATGATCTCATCAGGGAACAGGGCACCAGGAAACTCCTGCAGCTTCACCTCTTCCCCTTCCTTCCTTCTGCTCCAGGTGCTCCCTGCCTCCCAGGGGGTACGGGAGGGACACCACCTACCCCAGCTTAGACCACTCCCCGAGAAGCCACTGAGATGACCCCCTTGGGACACTCGGGAATGGGGCCCCAGTCCTGCTCAGTGGCAATTCTCAAACGCCCTCCTCTGCAGGCTGGGTGTGCCCTCAGAGACCATCTCATCCCCATCTGGGCTGCTGGGGAGATTAAGGCCCAGGGTAGGGCAGGGCAAAGCTGAGATCACACAGGCAAAGCAGCTCTCCTGACTCAGGGACACAGGGCTGGGTTTCAGGGACTCCTGGAAGAATCGTTTAATTCCTAGCCTCCTGCTTGGCCTAAGGGGCAAGTGGGACACTGGGTCTCAGGACACCAGGAGGGGGCTCAATCTGATCTGCTAACCTGACCCCACCTCAGGACCTTTGGACACTCCGGATGACTGGGGGTGGAGGGTGGAGGTCAGTCTCTCTATTTCCTCTGCCAGCTCTAGGCCAGGCCTGATGCCAGAGGCACGGCCAGGACCATCAGGGCCCCTGCACACAGAGGGGGAAGTCTGGGTCCTAGACCTGGCATTCTCAAGGTTTCTCATGACCATCCTTCCCAGAGGCCCTGGCCCTATTGGAAGGGAACAGGCTGCCCAGCCTTTAAGGGCACGAGCCAGGAAGGTGGAATTAAACCCTGGGTCTAATCTTCGCTACTGTGGAGAACCGGGCAAATAAATCTCCCTTTACTCATCTGTAAAATGGGGATGATAATAGTGCCCCTCTTCCGGGATGAGGAGTAAATGCCTGTGCGAGGACAAGGCAGGAACAGAATTACACCAAAAGAATGTTTAAAAGTCCCCGATGCTAACGATGCTAACGGGCATCCTGGTTTGTTGGTTGCCCCGGGGCCACCGATTTCCCCTCAAACCATTGCCATCCCGGCACGCCCTCCTCAGGCCCAGCTCGGTCACTCACCCTCTGGGTCCCAGTGACGGGCATCTTCGTCCCACCGCAGTCATGGTTCCCCGCAGTCACCGCCTACAGCCTAGGTACCTCCTCAGCCCGAGGACTCCCGCCTTTCTCAGCCACGGAACTCTGGAGCTCAGAGCCGTACTCCGGGGGCGGAGCCTGACCTGTAGACCACGCCCCTGGCACGCCCCTCGCGCTCTGCCGGGGCCCGCTCCACAGCCTGCACCTCCCGCTAGGAAAGACACGCCCCGCCTCGGGAACGCCCTTCCGCCTCCTGTCTCGCTCCGCCCACTGCCTCCATCTGTTAGTGTCAGAGGCCGGGAAGGCCACGCCCCCAGAGCACACCCCTCCCTCTGGCTTGGCCCGCCCCGTTCCAACGCCGCCTTCTCTCAGCCGTCCCCCAGGCAGCCTGAAAGGCCACGCCTCCAGACACGCCCCTCCACCCGCCCCTTTCCTGGTAACTCACGGAGCACATCTCAGACCCTAGGCTGCCTCAGAACGCCCCAGAACCTGTCAGGCCCTCTCTCCTGCATACAATCCTTGCTCTTCCACGCCCAAATGAGGCTGAACTAAGGATAGGATGGCAGAAGACGGCAGCCTGGAACAGCCAGAGATGATGGAAAAACATTTACCGTTAGTGGTGTGCCAGGCACTGTGCTAAGATTTTTAAAGTCCTGTATGTGACTCTTGATTCTCATCATGCCCTACAAGGTAGGTGCTATCATTATGCCATTTATCAGATGAGGAAACTGAGGCTCAGAAAAGGAAACAGACTTA
This sequence comes from Hyaena hyaena, assembly GCF_003009895.1. Classification (NCBI taxonomy): domain Eukaryota; kingdom Metazoa; phylum Chordata; class Mammalia; order Carnivora; family Hyaenidae; genus Hyaena; species Hyaena hyaena. The sequence continues at coordinate 4,385,626 of NW_024080670.1, read as the reverse complement.
TCCAAGGTCATGCAGCCAGTAAGAGGCAGAGTCTGGACTAGATTCATTCTGAAGCTTTGCAGTCTCGCTCCCCACTGAACAGAGGTCTAGATTTAATTACCAGCACACAGAAACTGTGCTCGGTGTCTCAGGGCAAAGCCATTCAAGAGAGGTCTCAGAACCAGCCCTAGAGGTACTTTTGCTCAGCTGGGCTTTTTAATTTATTCCATTAAGTACATCTGACCAGTGTGGTTTAGACACAGGTCTGAGGGTTGAAAAGCTGGAGACTCCTGCAGTTGAGATTGAGGGGTCCCCCAAGGGCATGACTACACAGCTGTAGGGCTTAGAAGGTGGTGAGTACAATGAAAGAGATGAGTGGGCAGCCGCCGGAGGCAGGCAGTTTCTGCTCAAATCCAGCTCTCCCACCTTGGCTGAGTCTCAGTCTCCCCATCTGTAAGATGGGTCTAATGATATAATGATACATGCTTTTACAGAGCTTTCTGTAACGTATGTTTTGACACCCAGGAGAATGGGGCAAGGGTCATATCACTATGTGTATTTTTGCATGAACTCAACTCACTCTACCACCAAGTTAAGTGGCGCCCGGGGAGAGCAGGGTTGTCCAGCAGAACTAGAGGTGATTTGGGTGTAGGGGTCTGGGGTAGGGATCCAGTGACTGGGCTTGGGGCTCAACCAGCTTCTGAAGGCCCATCCTGGAGGCTGCCTAAGGCAAGTTCAAATCTTAACCTTGTCATTTGACAGATATGCAGCCTGCCTGGGGCAGATGACTTTCCCTCTCTGAATCTTCATTTCCTCATCTGTCATACGGAAATGACAGAATCTCCTTGCCCATTGTTTTTGTTTTGTTTTGTTGAGAATTAATTGCAAGTGAAAGACTAAGTGCAGTGCCTGGGCTGTAGTAAGCACTTAATTAATGTGCAGAGGGTTTATTCCCCCTAGAAGTGTGTTGGGGGGGGGCTCCTCTCCGGGCTCTATTGGCAGGAGGCTGGAGACACCCTTCCCGCAGATCCCACTCTCGCCCCCACCCCACTGTGGGCACCTACCTTTCCAGAGGCACATTCCTCGGAGCACTTTCTTCTTTTCTGTCTGCCCTGGGATCCTGAGGCTCTCTCGTGGGACCCATTGCTGAAGGGTTGGGTGCCACTGCTGGGGTGTCCTCCAGGGGGGCACTGGTCCCCACCACCACCTCCTTGGCTGCCTCCAAGCCTGGAGGGTTGAGCAGATCTTGGGACCCCAAGTGGGGTTCAGGGCCCACCTCCTTGGCCTTCTGGGTAGCCTGTTGATCCCGAGCTTTCTTGGTGCTGGGGCGAGGCATGGTGCCCATGTGGCTGTACATGTCACTGGAGCGGGCATAGGCTGGGGGGCTTTTGGGGACAGTCACCATGTCATCCTGCGTAGCCTCAAAGGTGTCACACTCCAGGCGGGACTGGATGCTGATAGAGGTTGAGGACCGTTTCAGAGTGAAGGACCGAGGGAGGTTGGAGAGACTCCCAAGGCCCTTGAACTTGAAGAACTCTGGCAGAGGAAGGCAGGGGGTGGGGGAGAAGGGGAAGAAATGAGTTAATGCCAGCAGCAATAATAATTACAATAAAAAATACATGTATTTCTTCTTACTGAGGGTTCAGGGAGGATCAGGGTTTCACTGACACTCCCCATGTTAGGGTGTAACAAGGCTGCAGCTCTAGAGTCACATAGCTCTGAGCTTCCATCCCTGCTCTTCCACATCCTAGCTGTGTGACCTTAGGCAAGTCACTTGACCTTTCTGAGCTCCATTCTCCACATTAGCGAAATAGAGATTGTTGTGCCCACCTCCTGCGGACAGCAGCACTGAAGGAAAATGTAAATAACAGACTTAATACGGTGCCTGGCACCCAGAATCTCCTGGAGAAGTTATGAAGATAATGACAATGCCTCTGTATTGGTCAGATATGCTTCATGCATTACATCACTGAGTTCCCAGCATAACTCAATGACACAAGCTTAATTTCCCTTTTCTACAGATAATGAAGTGGAGGTCAGAGCTGCGGAAAGAACTGCCGGAGATGGCCTTGTGGGCAGGTGAAGCAAGTTTGTGTGATCGTGGGGTGGAGGGAGCAAGGAGGGGCTGTGTGAGCACCTGGGATCGGGGATGAGATGAAAAGGGTGTTGTTGGGAGCCTGGGGGGCCCACTCTCTGAGGTTCCGTCCTTCCTGTCAGCTGAGCCCACAGTTCGGACTCAGACTCAGCGGCAGGGTTTGGGTGATACCATCTCCTCATTTCCGCAGGGGTGGGTGTGAGTTCCCTCCTCCTTGCCTCCAGCTGTGGGGCTGCCCCTCCTCTAAGCCTCTAACCCTCTGACAACCCTCTGGCCTCCAGATGAGTGAAAAGGGCAAACCTGGCATTTTCCACTTCCTAGGGTACCATCTGCCTCCTCAGGTCCTCACCACGAAGTTGGAGTATAGGTGAGATGCTCCCATTGATGAGAAAAGAAACTGAGGCCCAGAGAGGGGAGGGACTTGCCCAGGGTCACACAGCAAGGCTGAGCCTGGGTGAGGGGCTGAGGGCTCTGGACTGCTGGGGTCAGCGTTCTGGGGCTTTCCTCCCAGCCCTGCCCACCCTCGACTTTGGTCTTAGCCTCTGCCTCCTGACAAACACTGTCAGAAAATTCTGAGGCTCTGCTCTAAGAAAGTTATACCATGGGGCAGAAGTGTGCCAATTGCCAGGAGGAGGGCCAAAAACTGCTGTCTCCTGGGCACTGGGGGATCTGGAGGAAACAGTAGTGGGACAGAGAGGGAAACCGAGGCGAGTCCAGGAACCGGGGATTGAGCCCTGCTCCGAAGCCCCATATGATCTCACAAGTCTCTGGGGCCCAGCATTTTCATCTGTGGAATCATCTTAATCCTGGCCTGCACACCCCCACCGACCACCCCGTGCTGTCAACTGTCAAGTTGAAGGACCCGGGGGAAGCAGAAGTTTGCTGAGACCCGGAGGGGACACCGACTTGGGGAAACAGAGCCTTGGTCAGTGTGACCCCTCATCGAGCCGCCCTGGGTCCCAGCGTCACTGCTGGTGGGGGCGTGGGACAGCTTCCCATGGCACACCCATACCCACTCCAGCCCCAGTAACTCCGGCTGAGCCCCCGTGTGAACCAGTTCCAGAGGCAGAGCATGGAACTCGTGGAGGGCTTCCCTTGCCCAGCCCATGAGGTCCAAGAAAACCAGAGATGGACACACCCATAAATGGAGAGGCAGAGACACAGAGACTGGCAGAGACAGAGACAAGAAGCAGAGATGGAGAACCAAACCAGCTGGAGACAGAGAGAGGTACCGGTGCAGAGGGACAGAGGGAAGGCGACAAGGGAACTCTGGAGAGGGACAGAGATGGACAGAAAGAGAAACAGAAACCAGAGAGTGAGAAAGAAGCAATGCAGAGAGAGACTGAGATGGACGGACAGACGGAGAGATGAAGGACAGTGCCAAGGGCACCGTGCACTCACTGAACTTTCTGCTGGCTTTCTTGGGCCCCTCCGTCATCTTGGCAAGTTGTGTAAAGCCCCTGGCCTGCAGGCAAGTGGCGGCTCTCAACAATGGACATCAACGTTGAGGTTTCTCCCTCACCTCCCCTTCCCCTTTCTTGCACCCTCTCGCCGCTCGCTTCCTCTGTGTATTTTTAAACCAGTGAAACTCCCACAGCTCCACCCTCCCCATCCTCTCCACAGGGGGCGGGGGCCAGGGCCTCCCCCATTCCAGGCCCCTGTGGGCTGCCTCCTTGGCCTTGCCCGTGGGGGCAGGGGGCAGACCACAGCCCATGGGACCTGGAGGGCTGGGGAGACAAACCACAGGCCCTGGGAATGGAGCCCACTGGGTGGGGGCTGCGGGGGGGGGAACCTGCCGACAGCTGTCAGGGGGTCTGGCCAGCGGCTGCAAGGGTGCCGGGAGCCAGGCCTGCCCACAGGGCAGTTTGTTCTAAGCCTCAGTGCCTGGAGAAAGACTGGCAGCAGTGAAGCGTGCTGTGGCTAGGCCTGGGGCCCTGGGACCCATCCAAACCCAAGTTCAAATCTTGGCTGGCTACTTTGTCACTGTGTGATCGTGGCTAAGCCGCTGACTCCCCTGAGCCTCGGTTTCCTCACTGTGAGCAGAGGGTATTTGCAATGCCTGCCTCACAGGGTCCAGTTTGGTGCAAAGCCTGGCACAGAATCAGTGTCCACTGAGGATCGAGGCATGGTCATTCCTTTTTATTTATTTTATATATATATATATATATTAATGTTTATTTATTTTTGAGACAGAGTGTGAGTGGGCAAGGGGTGGAGAGAGGGAGGCACAGAATCTGAAGCAGGCTCCAGGCTCTGAGCTGTCAGCACAGAGCCTGATGTGGGGCTCGAACTCACAAACCAGGAGATCGTGACCTGAGCTGAAGTCAGACGCTTAACCGACTGAGCCACCCAGGCGCCCCATGGTCATTCCTTTATAATCCAGTGGGGACCCAGTGAGAATTTGGCCAACCACGCCCATTATACAGAGATGGAGAATCTGGACCACACGGGCAGAGGGACTGCCCCAGGTCATATGGCAGGTTGGTGGCACCGACAGGGTTACATCTCACCCGTCTAGGTCCCTTAGCCCACAGCGGGATTCTTTGCCACCCTACAACATGTGTGCGTGCGCACATGTACGTGTGTATGCTCACATGGGCAGGACAGAGATGAAGAAATGAAACTCACCTACACAGACTGTCCCAGAAACCCGCGGAGGCTGTCAGCAGCTGCAGGGGTTGGGGTGACCACAAGGCCAGGGGCTTCAAATCCCAGCTCTGCGTACTGCAAACAAGTTACTCCTGCCTCTGAAGTCCTGGTCCGCCGATCTCTAGAATGGGCAGAAACGCCACGCACACAGTTAACTCACAGAGGCTCCAGCATGATTGGACGTTATTATCTGGGCCCCCAGGCTGGCAACCGAGCCTATGAGAGAGGGAGTCCAAGGTCAGAGGGGGCCCTTCCTGCACCCTCAGTAAAAATAACAATGACTAACTTCTTCTGATCAGTTAGTACATTCCAGCCGGAAAGCTCAGTCCTTCTGTCCTAAGAGGTAGATGTTGTTTTTCTTGTCCCCATTTTACAGATGTGGAAACTGAGGCTCCCTGAAAGTCAACTAACCTGGAATTAGGACCCACTTGTCCAGCTATGGAGCCTGAGGTCCTAACTTCCACTCCTACATCTCCAGAAACCCCCTGGCAGCTGGGTCATGGGTCCTGGTGGGGGAAGCATGTGACTGAACCTTCTTAATGGGATGAGGGGGAAACTGAGGCCCTGAGGGGAAAAGGGACACAGCCCGAGACATCAGGACGTCAGAGTCCTCACAGACAGACCTGGATGGGAAGAGCGTTCAAAGTTCAGATGAAAGAATGAGGTTTCTGGGTCATGGATTTGGAAAGGGAAGGCCCTTCTACTGAGCTGTGACCATGAGCCAAAGCCTCCAGAGGTCATCCACTGAGTCCCTAGAACCAACCTGTGAGGTGAATGCTGCTACTGTCCCATTTCACAGATGAGGAAACTGAGGCTACAGAGGAACAGAGACTAGACACCCAGGTGTCCTAGCTCCCAGGCCGGTGCTCCCTCCCGCCTCTCGTTGTCAGAAAAGAGAGAGGGGCCTGTGGCTTGGCGGTTGTGAGTGGTCTTCCTCATGGAAGGCAGAGGGTGGTCCCCCTTGGCTCCTCTCCCAGGAGGCAGTCCCGGTGACTTGGGCTAAGTGCTGGGTTTCTGTCACTCTCGCCTCACTGTGTGGCCCTTCACAAGTCACTTTACCTCTTTGGGTCTCAGTTTCTATCTGTGAAACAGGGTCAAAGTAGCTCCCATTTCCAGGGGTTGTTGGGAGCATGAAAAGAGAAAATACTGGCCCAGGCTAGTGCGCTGTGGTCTCAGCAGCCCCCAGTGGTGGTCGTTGCTGAGGGATGGGGTGGTTCAGGCCAGGGGCCGACTGGCGCAGGCCAAGAAGACCTCAGGGGAGGGCACGGGGTGTGAGAGCTGCGAGCCCCTGCCCCGGTGAGGCCGTGTAGGTGAGGCCGAGGTACACCGTGAGTGCTGGGCCAGAGCTGCCATCGGCCCCGGGCGCCAGCGCGATTGCCGCGTCCTTGGGAGAATGAATGGGGCTCAGTGTGGCGGCTCCACTGAGCTCAGAGCCCCCTTTGTGCTGCCTTGAGTGGCCGTTGGGAGTGTGGCTGGGGACCTGCTGGCGGGTGGCTGTCCCCCGGGCCCTCCTCAGCCTGCGTTGGAGGCCGGCCCAGAGCAGCCCATGCTCCACAACCTTGACCACACAAGTGCTTTCCTGCCTCCAGGCTTCTGCTTAGGCCGGACCCACACCCAGAATACTGCCCTTCTGTCCACTGGCTAGAAGTTTTGCCTCTGTGTGGTCGGGGCTCCAGGCCCAGATTGCGCCACAGTGCCCTAGGGAACCTTCCTCTGGTTTCTGCCCCCTCCCTCCTGCCCCATTCCCCCAGTCTGTGACTCCGTTGCCAGCAGTTTGGCCAGGTATGTCATAGTCATAGGCATTGGACCTGAATTCAGACCCCAAGTGCATGACCTTGGGCAAGTCACGTCACCTTTCTGAGCCTCCCTTTTTCCCTTCAGTAAAATGAGGCCAATACAACATCCCTCACACGATCTCGTGGCAGTGAAATAAAACACTTATCCTGCGAGCGTCGTCCATATTACATTCACTTGCGTCTTTATTTGCATGTTCCAAACAGACCTCACGCTCCCCGAGGGAGGAATTTGCCCGACACATCTGTACCAGCCCCATGCCCGCTGTAGGTCTTAGTCTTGCCCCGGCTCGATCCTTAGTCAGGTCCTGAGGGTGGTGTAGGCTGGTGGTGAATGACCCTGGGTTTCGGAAGCAGAAACGTGGCTTTGAATCCCAGATTTATGACTTCCTGGTTGTGTGGCCTGGTGCGGGCCAGATCGCCACTCTGAGCCTCGGTTTCCTCTTCTGTAACTTGGGCCCAATACTAGCAAGCTCCTAAGAGGGGAGCTACAAAGCTCCAAGGAAACAACACATATTGGCACAGGGCTGGGTACTGAGTCAGCACGCAGCTCGTGTGGACAGAATAGAATGTCCGTGGCGAACAGGGCTGCAAGCATCACACCACCATCCTCTCTCTGATGTTTCCCTATCCAGTGCCCCTTTCTCTCCCGGGACGTACGAGCAGCCTCGATCAGCCCACCATGAGGCTGTCTTCTCCTTTCCTCCATATGTCCCCCAACCCCGTTCCTGCTCAGGCGAGAAAAACAGAAGGTCTGGGCCGGAGTCAAGCAGCAGGCCAGTGACTCCCTCTTCTACTCTGGGCCTCTGTTTCTCTAACTGTTAAACGACAGCAGGACGAGAGGCTCTCACAGAGTCCAGTGAGTTAGTCAGCAAACATTTACTGAGTACTGGCCATGTGCTTGGCTTTGCAGGCTTAGCTGATCCGCGGAAGCAGGAAACATTTTCCTCAAAGTAGCAACTCAGAAGTCAGCCGGTAGGAAATCATTTCCAGCTATAGGACCTAATTTCTTCACACTTCCCCCTGGATGATCCGGGACCCTGTGCCTGGGCAGCGTGGGTAGCCTTCCAAAGAGCTCCTGGCTGCTTCTGCCAGGGGAAGCTGAGGCCCCAAAGCTCGGAGGGGAAGTGATTGGCGGATGTTGGGGTTCGGGGTAGGGGCGGTGGGGTGGAGGTGACAACATCACCGTAACATCTGCTGAGGCGTCTGCCCACAGGATGTGACTTAGGCAGAGCTCGTGGGAAACAGGCAGTGGACCCACCCGGGCTGAGAATCTGATGGTGGAGGCCACCCAAAACCATGGTAGGTCCCCAATACTACTGTCCCCTCCCATTCCTCCCCTGGGCATCCAGGCTACCCAGGCCAGCAGTCCTGTGTCGTGGCTGTGCCCTAGCTCTGCCCGCAGCCCAGATGGGTGGGGGCCCTGATGCGGCCAAGTGCTTGGGGTTTTGCGCCAGACTGACCTGGTTCACATACCAACATGGCTGCTGGTCAGCTGTTTGACCCCGGCCAGGCGATGTTACCTCTGCGTTTCAGTGTCCTTTATGTGTACAGTGGAGGTGAAAATAGTACCCATCTTGTATAGCTGAGTGAGAAGTGAATTATCATAAAGTGCTGAATGTATGCGTTGGACCATTTATTTTGCCTCAAAAACTCGTAATTGCTACAGTTATTAGCGTTTTTTCCCTCCTTGCCCTCCCCACTCCCAATTTAGCCAACGGCCTCCCTGCTTCCACAGTGTACCCATGAAGCTGACCCCAGATCTCTCCCTGACCCATCTCCTGACTGCCTAAAACCCTTGATGGCCTCACACTCCCTCAGGAGGGGGCTCGCTGCCACTTGGCTGACCCTTGAGGCCCTCCCCCAGGACAGGGCCTCCATGGACACCAGGATCGCCAGACCTGCAAGGCCACGCTGTGGGGAGTAAGAGGTGCAGGGCCACCCTGAGGGCTTCCTGCAGGGAGACAGGAAACAGGGTGCCATTGAGGGGCACAGCCCTGAAGGCAGGAAGGTCCAGGGAGTTAGGAAACAACATGAGGGAGAATCCTGCGGCCACAGCCTGGGAGGGAGCTGGAAAGAGCCTCCAATATCACAACTTGGGTTTTCCTGAAGACAGAGAATGTAGAAAGCACAGCTTTGCTATGGGCTGATTGTTGAGTAGAGCTGGAGGAAGGATCGAGAGGCTCGTGGAGGTGGGAAGAGAGCAGGAAGATGCCCGGGGAAGGGGTGTAGCAGGGGAAGGGGGCACAGGGTCAGAGAAGGAGATGGGTGGTGGGCTTGGTGCCTGGCATGACAGCAGGCCTCAAACAAGCACACTGTATCCCTGGCTACACTGTAAATAGATGGACTCAGGAGAATCCTCTTCAGAATCAGACAGACCAGGTTCCAGTCCCAGCGCTTTCACTCTGTGACCTTGGGCAAATGACCTCACTTCTCTGAGTCTCAATGCCCTCTTCTGTAAAGTGGGTTAGTGATCCTGACTATCAAGCGGTTGATTCAGGATTCAGCAGGAAAGCCCAGCAATTCCTGAGCACACGGGGGTTCGGAGTGAACACTAGCTATTTTTGTAATTACTGACCCGGGGTTGACCAGCTCGGGCACAGCTGGTGGGGGACTGGGCTCCCGTGGGCCTCATCCTTGCCTCCCAGGGAACAGGGGGTCCAGGGCTGGAAGGCCCAGGCGTAGCTCTTCCGCCGCCTCCAGTGTCGCCGCGCCCCCTAGCGGCCGTCGGTTGCCATGTCAACGGCGGGTGGCTGAGGCCCGGGGAGGCGGCGGCGGGGGCCGTTCTCTCCTCCCAGGACCAGAGGCCGCTCCCTCGGCGCCTCCCGCCTTCGCCGGTGGAGGGGCACTCTGAGCCGGGGAGAAAAGGACTCTCCGCAGCAGCTGGCATGTGGGGGTAAACTGAGGCACGCGGCGAGGCGCCCCGCAGCCAGGTGTGGAGCGCGGGGCCCCACCTCCGAAGGCGGAGGAGGGGCCGCGGGCGGTGACGCGCCGAGGGCGGCCGGCGGACAGCGGGCGGGCGGCGGCGGCGGCGGCAGGTGCGGCCGCGGAGGGTGGGAGGGAGGAGGGAGGGGGCGGGCGGAGGGGGAGGGGAGGGCGAGGCCGGGGCACCTCCCCCTTTATAACGCGCCCCCTCCCGGGCTCTCCGGCCGCCTCCTCGTCGGCTCTTTCCGTCTCGCCCCCTCGCCCGGCCGCCCCGGGCCCGGGCCCGGCCAGGGAGCCCCCAGGCCGCGGCTCGGGGGCCACCACCCCCCCCACCCCGCCCGCCGCTCCGCGCAGCCCGGCGGAGGCGGTGCCGTCGGAGGAGGAGGAGCAGGGCACTGCGGCTGGCCCCGGATCGGGCGCCAGAGCGGCAGCGGCTTCGGCAGCAGCGGCGACCCGGGCCGATGCAGCGGGACGCACCGCCCCGAGCCCCAGCCCCGGCGCCCCGGCTCCCCGCGCCCCCGATCGGGGCCGCTGCCAGCAGTGGTGGCGGCGGAGGCGGGGGCAGTGGCGGCGGCGGAGGCGCCTCTGCAGCTCCGGCTCCTCCTGGCCTCCCGGGAACTACAAGTCCCAGGGGGCCTGGCGGCGGGCGGCGGGCGGAAGAGGCGGGGTCGGCGCCGCGAGGCCGGAAGTGGCCGTGGAGGCGGAAGTGGCGCGGCCGCGGAGGGGCCTGGAGCACGGCGGCTGGACCCGGAGCGGGAGCGGCGGCGGCGGCGGCGGCGGCGGCGGCGGCGGCTGGGGGCGGCGGCGGCGGCGCACTGGAGGCAGCCATGGCAAAGCAGTACGACTCGGTGGAGTGCCCCTTTTGTGATGAGGTGACCAAATATGAGAAGCTCGCTAAGATCGGCCAAGGCACCTTCGGGTAAGGCTGCGCCCCCGGGGGACCGGGAGCCCTGGGCCTGCAACCCTCAGGGCCGACGTCGGGACGCCCAGGGTCGGACCCAGCGTGGTCGGGAAGCCACAGAGCACCAGACTTGTCCTCTGGTCTCGCTAGGCCGCGCCGCAGCCCGCCTGGGCCCGACGGAGCCGGCTGGCGGGGAGGAGCCTGAGGCCCGTGATGGGGGGCGGGGAGGGGTTGCAGAGAGGAGCCTGCGAGCGGAGCGGACTCTCCAAGAGAAGCCGGGTTGAAGAGGCCAAGGGAAGGAAGTAGAGGCTTGGAGAGGGACCAGGGACCGTAGATAGTCGGGGGGAGATGGGGGGGAGAGTAGGCTAGTGCCCTGGGTACCTGGCCCAGCCCTGCCCGGGGAATCCCTTTTTTCTTCCCTCCTCCTCAGGTGGGGGAGGGGCGGGTCCAGCAGAAACGGCCTGATGAAACCTCTTGGGTCCCCCTCTCGGCCTGCAGGGAGGTATTTAAGGCAAAGCACCGTAAGACCGGCAAAAAGGTGGCTTTGAAGAAAGTGCTGATGGAGAACGAGAAGGAGGGGGTGAGTAAGGGCGGGGCGGGCGGGCCTGCGGGCTTCCTCTGGGCGCCGGGTTGGGTTTCCACCCTACTTCTGCTAGGGCTTTCACGTCGGGAGTCCGTGGAGGTGTGGTAGTTTGGGAGTTTCCGTATTCCAGGGAATTTGACTTCCCAGTTAAGTTTTTTTGTTCAAATGTTTTAGAGCCTTTAATATTTCATATTTAGGTAAATACGGTTGGGGCCAGGAGGGGGAGCCCATGCTTGCAGAGTGCGCCTCGGTTCCTCAAGTTAGGAAGCTTTTAAACACTCTTGACTTCGCGTTTGTTTTGCGTAGCATTAAAAGAAATTCCATGCAGTGGCCTTACGAGGGTGACTGGTACTCCGCTGAAAAGGAACAGTCCCTTCCCATACCTCGTTTTAGCTGTAGTCCAGCTTCCCAGAGACCTGATTCTTAGCAAGGAAATTTCTTTATAGCTGCTTTTGTTCCCACCTAGTAGGTTACACACAGGCATAGAACTGACTTTAAGGGTTGTAGAAACAGTGGAGCATTTAGTGACCAGCAGGGTAGGGTTAAGTACCACCGTCTCAGTTCATTGTCACAAGCCAGTTCCTTGAGGGCTGCGTGCTACTTTTAACACCCATTTTACAGAAAAGACCTCTGAGACCGCTGGACTCTTCTTTACAACCCGTGCCCCTTACTCTTGGCTTGTTTGTGGGTCTGTAGTTCCCTCACTCACCTTTGAACCCCCCTCCTTTCTTTCTTTCACTCAGTTCCCCATCACAGCCCTGCGGGAAATCAAGATCCTCCAGCTTCTAAAACACGAGAACGTGGTTAACTTGATTGAGATCTGCCGAACCAAAGGTAAGTTGCTGGGATCGTATCCCCGTCTTCAGATGGGGAAAATGAGGCTTAACAGCCTAAGGCTTTGTTTGCAAAGTTGGAAGTGGACGTGCTTAAATTGCCTCCTCTTAACCCAGACATACCGACTGTGACTGCTTTCTCGGGTCCTTTTGTCATAGCTCTTGCTGCCCCGGGGGCTGCCACAGCACCTGGCCCAGAGGAGGCACTCAGCAAAGAGTTGGCCAGTGAAGGAATGCACAGCTGGATATCCGAGTGTCCGTGGGCTGGAAGGGTAGAAGCTGGCTGTGGGCAAATGAGTTGCACATGGGGTTTTTTACTTTCTTTTCCTCACCCCCTTCCCCATTCTTCCCGCCTTAGCTTCCCCCTACAACCGTTGCAAGGGCAGTATATACCTCGTGTTTGACTTCTGCGAGCATGACCTTGCCGGGCTGCTGAGCAACGTCTTGGTCAAGTTCACACTGTCTGAGATCAAGAAGGTCATGCAGATGTTGCTCAACGGCCTCTACTACATCCATAGAAACAAGGTGGGGGTCCGAACGGGGGAAGGGACCGAGGCTTGGGGTGGCCTCTGCTCCCACTGCTGGGCGGGTGTGCCTGGAGGCCCTCGGAAACCTGATCGGGCCCTCTTGCGCTTCCTGCAGATCTTGCACAGGGACATGAAGGCAGCTAACGTGCTCATCACCCGCGATGGGGTTCTGAAGCTGGCAGACTTCGGGCTGGCCCGGGCTTTCAGCCTGGCAAAGAACAGCCAGCCCAACCGCTATACCAACCGTGTGGTGACGCTCTGGTACCGGCCACCGGAGCTGTTGCTCGGTGAGGACTCCGGAGCGGGCGGAGGGGGGCAGGGGCTGGCCACTTACCCGGCCTCAGTCCCCCACTGCCAGGGCTTCTTGAGCCGCCGGCCCTGGGGCATTGTGTCTCAGGAGGCCCTCGGGCTCAAGGGGCCCTCCCGGTGCGCTCTTCTTCCCAGGGGAGCGGGACTACGGCCCCCCCATTGACCTCTGGGGTGCCGGGTGCATCATGGCGGAGATGTGGACACGCAGCCCTATCATGCAGGGCAACACGGAGCAGCACCAGCTTGCCCTCATCAGCCAGCTCTGTGGCTCCATCACCCCCGAGGTGCGTGACCAGGCTGCAGGTCCCCAGGGTCCCCACAGGAAGCAGAGATCCGGAAGTCCTCCTGGCAAGGGAGGAACAGGGAGTGGAGTGGAAGGAAAGCCCTGGAGAGGTGGCCAGTGGAGGGACAGGGCCTGGTCTTTGGAGCCGCACAGGCAGTGTTCAGCTCTCGCCCCCATCACGGTTCTGTGGCCTCGGGGAGGGCATTTGAATCCCTCACCTCAGAATTGAGTTTTCTCTTCTGTGAAACGACGACATCCATATCGGGCTTGGTGAATACATTGTAGGTGATTTGTGTAAAAGGGCTCGGCACTTGGTATGTGCCGGAGACACTGGTCACTGCTGCTCCACACCCTGGAGCAGTCAAGTTCGCCCTCCGGGGGTGGTCTGGGAGCATCTGAGAGGTGAAGTTTTAGTCCCTTCAGGTGCCTAACCAGTGGACAAAGCCACGCGCCCCCTGAATTGACGCCATCCTCTCCCCATGCCTCCCGCCCAGGTGTGGCCCAACGTGGACAAGTACGAGCTGTTTGAGAAACTGGACCTAGTCAAGGGCCAGAAGCGGAAGGTGAAGGACAGGCTGAAGGCCTATGTGCGTGACCCCTACGCGCTGGACCTCATCGACAAGTTGCTGGTGCTGGATCCCGCCCAGCGCATCGACAGCGACGACGCCCTTAACCACGACTTCTTCTGGTCCGACCCCATGCCCTCGGATCTCAAGGGCATGCTCTCCACCCACCTGACGTCCATGTTCGAGTACCTGGCGCCACCACGCCGAAAGGGCAGCCAGATCACCCAGCAGTCCACCAACCAGAGCCGCAATCCCGCCACCACCAACCAGACGGAGTTCGAGCGTGTGTTCTGAGGGCCGGCTGCCGGCGCTTCGCATTAGGGCAGTTTTGGTTTTTCTCCTGCTGTGTGACTTGCGTTGTGGAGGTCACGGGGCATTTGAGTTTTCTCTAGTGCTTTATTTTATTTAATCCCCACCCTGGGCGCCAGGAAGGCCAGCCGAGTGGACTGGAGGAAAGCTTTGGCTACAAGCCCAGGATGGCACGGGGGCTGCCTCCGCTTGTCCCCTGGCGTTCAAGATGATCGCCAGAGGGTCTCTGTTTACTTTCAGACAGGATCGGGGTGGGAGGAGAGGCACGCCCCGCCAGTGACTTTCAGAGTGTTCCCAGCGTGACCGGAGGAGGGGACAGGCCCCTCGCCCACCGCCAGCCCTTCCTCTCGAGATGAGAAACTTGGCGTGGGGGACAGAATTGGGCTCGGGAACGGGCCGGTCTCGGCCCAACCGTCCGAAGCTCCGGGGCTGGCAAGGACTTGGTTTCTTTAATACAACATTTTATCGTGTTTTTTTTTGTTCGGTTGTTGGGAGGCGTTCCTGGACGCACTGTTTGGTCAGTTACAATTAAAGTTGACTCTTTTTTTTTTTTTTTTCCCCCCCAGTAAGTGGTTATGTGCTGTGTTCTGTGTTCAGACCGCCAGCTCTTAACCCTGTGGCCAGCACGTTGGGCCTAACTGTTGAGGTTTGACTTGTCAACTCTTGGCTCTTTTCTTCATCCCCGTTCTTGTCTCCGGACATAACTGCAAGGGACCTTTTTTTTTTTTTTTTCTTTTGAGTACCTTCCAGAACACCTGTCATGACGCTCCCTTCGTCCTCCCCACTCAGTGTCAGGGGAAAAGGGAAGACAGGTGAAACAGGGTGTCAGTTCCCTGGAGAGGGGACCCGGGAGGGTCCGCGGTCAGCTGCGTCTGTAGCAGTGACCCCATCCGCTGTGGCTGACGGACGGGTCCACACTTGACTCACGGGCGCCGGAGGCCGCAGAAAGCTCTTAATCAGAATGGCCGCCGTTAGATGCGCAGCTTGCGAAGGGCCCTCGGGCTGCTGCGTAGTGGGTGGCCTAGGGGAGGCGAGAGAAAGAACCAGAGCAGTTTAAAGGATCTTTAGGGGCTCGGGAGGTGGCAGCCGCCTGGATTAGGATGGGGAGTGGGCAGGCAGGAGGACAGAGCCGTGTGCCAGCTGGAGTGTCAGGCCTGGGAGGTGGACTCCTTGGACAAGAAGCACGTTCTGGCGGATACGTCTCCTGTGAGCGTGAAGCTGAGGAAAGACATTGGAGGCAAATTTTTTACACTCTGGTCACAGGCAGAGGCCTTTGGAAAGGAGTCCCCAAAGGAAGATCAGCAAAACCTCTTCCCAGAACTGTCCCTGCAGAAACGGACCCAGATCTCAGCTCCACGAAAGGCCAGAAGTAAAACCAAACACACCACTTGACTGGCGCCTTGAGTGCTCAGGGCTGCTGTAGGGAATCACACGGACTGGCTGGTTTACAACAGACACGTGTTCTGTCAGGGTTCCGGAAGCTAGAAGCCTGAAATGCAGGTGTCAGCAGGGTTCGCCAATGCGGCTCTGCGAGAGAATGTTCCACGCCTGTCTCCTAGCGCCTGGTGATGGCTGCCAGTCCTTGGCTTTCCTTGGCCTGTAGATGTGCCTCTCGGGTCTGCGTCCCTGCCTCCATCTGCACCGGGTCGTCGTCCTTCTGTGTGCGGCTGTCTCCCCGATGAGGACCCCGGTCACTGGATTTCGGATCCATCTTGGTCCAATATGATCTCAAGCTACACGCGCAAAGACCTTTCCAAATAAGGTCGCGTACTGAGGCTCCAGGTGGACATGGGGTTTACTCTGCTCCATGCAGCTAGGAAGGAAGCAAATCTATTTGGAAACGATGGCGAGGGGTCCTAATGGCTGTCGAGTCAGTAGGTTTTGAGTGACCTGATGAGGCAAAACTCCCGGGCCTGGCCGAATGGTTCAAGGCGCGGTCTTTTTCTCCAGAGGCTAAAAAGCTTCTCCAAAAGAGGCTCATGTTCTCCGACCCAGCAATTGACAGAAGTTTCCATTGACGCTCAGTGACAGCCGGTTACCTCATCGAATCCTCCCTACCGTCCTGATAGTGTCGTTCCTTCGTTCGCTTATTTATGGTCTGTCTGCCGTGGACCAGACTTCTAGACTCGACACAGCTACGAAGCAGTGGGCGCTCCCACCTCTATGCAACTCACATTCTAGTAGGTTCAAACTAGTCCGATGCGGTAAACTGCGGGGAAAACCACAAAGTGGAATGAGAGGGGAAAAGAGTAGGGGGCAGTTGAGGGGCTCTGGGTGACAGGAGCAGAGATCCCAAGAGAAAGGGGGTGTCGGTGGGGGTGTCGGGTGGCACCAGTTCCAGACCCGAGGCTAGGAGGCTTTGAGAGAGCCTTGTGCGGGCGGGGTGGGGGGGGGTGCACAGCGTTTTAAAAAGTTGCGGTGACACAGGGCGCCTTCGGCTCAGGTCGTGATCTCACTGTGAGTTCGAGCCCACATTGGGCTCTGTGCTGATAGCTCAGAGCCTGGAGTTGCTTCGGATTCTGTGTCTCCCCCTCTCTGCCCCTCCCCTGCTCATGCTCTTTCTCTCAGAAATAAACATTGGGGCGCCTGGGTGGCTCAGTCAATTAAGCATCTGACTTCGGCTCAGGTCTTGATCTCACGGTTTGTGGGTTTGAGCCCCGCATCTGGCTCTGTGCTGACAGCTCAGAGCCTGGAGCCTGCTTCAGATTCTGTGTCTCCCTCTCTCTGACCCTCCCCTCCTCATGCTGTCTCCCTCTCTCTCAGAAATAAATAAAACATTGGGAAAAAAAAATAAACATTAAAAAGAACTTTAAAAGGTCGCAGTGACTATGTTGAGACAAACTTGGGCAGAGCTGGAAGCAGGGGGAACAGCTGAGGCTGCTGGAATAGTCTGGACCCGAGGTGGCGGGGGCTCAGACCAGGTCATTAATACAGCCAGTGGCGAGCGCGTTGATTTATGGGTGGCCGCGAGGGCAGTTGTATTTCCAGGTTGGATGTGAGTGTGAAGGAAGGGAGCTGAGAGTCCCGGGCTTTGCTGGAGGGACGAAGGGGCTTCCATCCCTTGAGACCGGAGGCTGAGGGAGATGGGGCCGGCGCACTGGTGGTGGCTCAGCATGGTGAGATGGAGACGGCAGATGGACATCCAGTTGAGTGGGCAGGTGTTTGTCTAAAGCTGGCTCAGGGCCCCCGGAATCTGGGCTGGGGGCACACCTCTGGGAGCTGCCAGCACAGCACGGTGGTTTGTAAAAGCCCAAACAGGAGGAGAGCATGTGTCAAGAGTGGAGAGAACAAGAGACTGTGACCCCGGGCCCTCCAGTGTTCAGACATCCTCAGAGAATCAATAGCAGCAACCAATGAGGTAAGAAGGGATCAGAGAGGCTTTTCTTTTTTTTTTTTTTAAATGTTTGTTTATTTTTGAGAGCGAGAGACAGGCAGAGTGTGAGCGGGAGAAGAGAGAGCAAGGGAGAGAGACAGGCAGAGTGTGAGCGGGAGAAGAAGAGAGAGCAAGGGAGACCCAGAATCCGAAGCAGGCTCCAGGCTCCCAGCTGTCAGCATGGAGCCCAATGTGGGGCTTGAACTCCTAAACCGGGAGATCATGATCTGAGCCGAAGTTGGGCCCTTAACCCACTGAGCCACCCAGGCGCCCCAGAGGGAGAGGGTGTTCTGGGGAGGAGGGAGTGGTCGCCTGGATGAGCACAGCTGATGGGTCCAACGATGGGAGTGAGGGCTGCCCGACAGGCATAGCCACGTCGGGGTCCGTGGTGGGTGTTTCAGAGGAAGGCCCGCCGGGAACAGCAGGATTATGGGAGAACGGGACCTACTGTAAAGAAAGATTAGGGGGGCCCCTGGGTGGCTTAGTCGGTTGGGCGTCTGACTTGATTTTGGCTCAGGTCATGATCTCATGGTCATGGGCTCGAGCCCTGTGTTGGGCTCTGCACTGAGCATGGTGCCTGCTTAAGATTCTCTCCGTCCCTCCTCTGCTCGAGCGCTCCAAAAACAAAAAAACTAAGAAAGATTAGGGATGCAGCTAGTCTTGGATAGTCTGAAATAAGAGCCTGGACACCGTGGAATGACCCAGTATATGTTGTTGATTCTCGTCCTGAAGACAGAGGGCCGTATGGCCAGGTGTACAGGGGCCACACGATGTCTGTAACCTCAGGCTACACCCCTCATCCGTTCTCTGCTCCCTCCTCCGAGTGTGTCCATGATGTTCAGGGCAGCCCCGTGTGTGGAAAAGCTGGGGGAAACCTCCCTGGGCCTGCGTAAATCAAAGCAGCTCTTCACCTCCAACACCTGTCCAAATCCATGACTCCAGGGTCGGGGTGGGTGCCTCTAACAGGCTGACTGGCGAGTCCCACGCTGCTGGTCAGGGGTCTGGAATAGGATGCTACGTAGCTGGCAAAAAGGATGTGGACGGGACATGTGCGCACTGGGACAGAAAGCTGTTCCAGAAACAACAGGTGGAAAGAGCAGGTTACAAAATACCTGTTACCTGAAATCATTTTATGAGCAAAAGAATCACATTAAACCATTGTCCAGGGTTTTTCTGGATGGTTTTGTCCGTCATGTTCCCCTGTTTTCTCCTACTTCCTTACTTAATAATTTTACACCTGTATTCAAACCGTATCTGAAAACAACAAAGCAGGCCCCAAGCCCTGGAGCTGCGGGCTCTAGGCTCCCCAAGCACAGAGCACCCCCAGAGAGACCTGGACTAACCAGCCTCACACCCTGGGGAGCTGGATGCATCGGCCCGTCTTTGAAGGGAGCTGCGTGGCCTGAAAGAAGCTCCCAGAGGGCAGGGCCTTATGGGGCATTGCCCTGAGGCACGTAATGGAGCGCCAGGCATCTGCGAGTCTCAACCACTCCCTGGAGTCCGCTCGCAATGCAGGTGGTTGAAGAGGCCGGGTCGCACCGGTGGGGAAGGCCTTCACCAGCTCCTTCGGGCAGGCCCTCCGTGTCACCCTGCAGGCCAGGAGCTCAGTCTGTGGCCTGGCTCCTTTCTGAGCAGATGATTTGGTGAAACACAGCCTCTCCCCCTCTGTAGGCTCTGACTCCCCAGGTCGAGGGTGCCCGAGTGCCCTGCCCCTGGTCCGCGGGGACCCCAGCCTGGCAAAGCCCGAACTGTAAGGGGAGATGGGCCCGTGATAAGAGGCCAGGTAAGGCCAGCCCTGCTCTGCAGGAAGCCCAGCCCCAGGGTCTGGAAGTCTCCCAAGTGGCCCCTTCCCTCAGCAGCCCCCACCTTTCCACTCACCTTTAACCTCTGCTAGGTGGTTCTTTAACTTGGGCGATTCAGCTGAGAGGTCCCTCCCTGGGCAGATCCCAGGATGAGCACAAGCACCTATCAGGTGAGGCCTGCCTCCCTGCACACGGGGAGGCGCGGGCCATCAGGCGGGCAGAGGGACCCCCTGCCCGCCGCCACCGACTCCCCTTCCTTTCTGTGGCCCGGTTGAACCCCGGGCGGGGCAGGCTCGACAGAGGTGCCCCCCCCCATGAGTCACTTTGTGCCCAGCCCCGCTGGGGTGCGGGAAGCCCAGGGACGAAAGGTACCAGGTTCCTGGCTGCCTCCTAGGCGGTGGCTGACAAGACTCGCTGGAAGGCAACCAGTGGAGCAGCCAGGCCCATCCGGGGGTCCCCTCTCAGCTAAAACGGCCTCCTTCCAGGTAGGAGAGCTCGCTTCCCTCCGGCAGGTGGCCTGCCTCTCTAAGCTTCCATTTCTTTCTTTTGTGTAACGAATGTCAATATCTCTCAGGGGCCCAAGGCCACATCAGTGACAGTCCCACACTTGGCAGGGCCCCAGGGGCAGACCTTGTGATCCATAAACCTTGTTCCACAGGCTTGGGGTGATCAGGGGCCCCCCTGTGGCCTCAGTTCCACCTTTTAACCCGGCTGGGGGCTCCACGGAAGCCCCCGCCCACTCTGGTTGTGGGGAGACTCTTGAGGAAGTGGGGGAGGGTCTCCAGAGCAGAACTGAAAGCGGCCGCGGGTGGTGCAGAGGCCCTTCAAGGGACTTCCTGCACTCCCGGGAAACCGGTACGTGACCCGTAGACAGGCTGTCACCTGAGAGTGACCTCAGGATGGCTCTATAAGGTAGGGCTGTCCGCTGCGATCATAATAACGATAATAACGATAGTAGCAACAGTGGTAACATTCATCTAATGCTCACTACCTGCTGGGCTCTGTTCCCGTCTTGTTTCCATTTTATAGAGCTGGAAGGTGTGATTGCGAGCAGTTAAGGACTCAGCCTGTTAAAGATTTCTAACCTCGGCTTCCATGTGGAGCCCCTGCTCTGTGCTCAGGGCCCAGCGCCCTCTCGGTCTGCCTTATCCCAGCCCTCTGGGGTGGGCACGACTGTGATGCCCATTTTACAGATGAGGAAATGGGGTTCAGAGGTAAAGAGACTGGCCCAGGCTCTGGAGAACCCTGGCTAGGGCTTCCGGAGTCCAAGGGAGATCAAACTGCATGTCCTGACAGGCACTGGACAGGTTGCCTGGCCTCGTCAAGCCTCAGTTTTCTCCTCTGCTGAATGGGTACACGAGTCAGGATGTCCCTGACTCTCAGGGCTGTAGTCTGAATTCCAGGCCAGAACAGCCAGGGCTGCCATCAGCCAGCGAACCTTGGGGCTGCACACCAGGTCAGGCCGCTCTTACCCAGACCTTCCAGACCCATGAAACCTTCTGCTCTGCAGCAGAGGAGGGGCGGCCCCCAATGCCAGGGTTTGAGAGCAGTACCTCCTGAGAGGTCATCTAGGCCCCCTTCACTTAGAGGCTGAGGACCCAAGGGAGGTGAGGTGACTGGCCCAGGGTCACACGGTGTGGGTCCCCTCACCCAGGGAGAGGGAAATGAGGGCAGCTCCCCAGGGCTGTGGGGTACTGGCATTTCACACAGCTCCTCAAGGCAGTCGGGCCTCCCTCTAAAAGTATGAGTCAGCTCAGTCTAGAGCCCCATTAATCAAATGACCAGGTCACCTCACAGAGCACAGGGCAGGTAGGGGGCAGGGGTGGCCTAGGGGTAGAGTCTGGGGCTCGGCATTCCAGACCCCTGTGGATGGCTAAGCTACTTTCCCTACTGGGCCTTTGTTACTTCCCCTGAGAAGTGGGTCCCATGCATGAAGGTCTCCGCACAGTGCCGACCAGAAAGAATTCATGTTAACTCTTATTTCAGAAAATCCATGTCACGGGCTCCTGGCTGGCTCAGTCAGGAGAGCACATGACTCTCAATCTAGGGGTCGTGAGTTCGAGCCCCTACTCTCTTTAAGAGAGAGAGCCTCTACTCTCTTTAGAGATTACTTTAAAATTTAAAAATAAACAAAATTGAAAGAATAGATCAGTCGTAGCTGGAATCAAATGGAGCTGGGGCTGAGCGGAATCCTTGCTGTGCTACTTGCCAGCTGGTGAGCTTCGTGGGTGATGGTGCCCTTCCGGGCCTCAGTTCCTCACCTGACAAATGGGCCCAGCACAGCGCCTGGCAAGGAGGAGGCTCGTAAATCTCACACCCCAGGGAGCAGGTGCCGAAGACAATCGCGGCTGCAGAGTGAGATTACCAGTTGGAAAAAAAAAATTGCTCACCCTTTTTCCCCCTCCAAAAATTGGTAAAATAGTTGCTGTCAGGTTTGAGCAGAGAAAGCGTCAGGGGCTCAGTGAGCACCCAGGCCCCCGGGGAGGAGGCCAGACTGAAACCAGTCTCTCTGTGGCCTGCCACACCACGTGGCCTCACAGCACACACCTGGCCGTGGGTGGGGACCCCGGGGATACCTCAAGAACATCCGTGGAGCCATGCCTGGTCCCAGTTCAGTTTGGCCCCCTGCTGGGCCTCAGTGTCCCCACCTGCTGGACAAAAGGGCAGTTGGCCAGCAGGACGTGGCAAGAAGGTGACATTGGAGCAGAAACCTGGGATGACGGAGAGTAGGTCATGGGAACTTTAGGGCAGAAGAACAGTCTAGGCAGAGGGAACCACCAGTGCAAAAGCACTGAGGCTTTGTCCTGCATTTTCTGTGTGACCTTCAGCTGGCTGAGTAACCACTCTGTGCCTCAGTTTCCCATCTGTATAGTGAGGATGATCACAGTGCTCGAAAAGCTGTTGTGAGGGTTACATGAATACCTTTAATGCTAAGGGCTCACTAGACGTGGACCTTTGCAGAGGTGGGTGTGAGCCTGGTGTATCTTAGGATCAGAGAGAAGGCCAGCAGAGCTGGGGTGATGGTAAGAGAAGCGTAGTTCAAAAGCTTGGATTTCGTCCTAAATGCGATGGGAACGCACTGGGTGGGTTTAAGCAGAAGAGAGGCACGATCTGATTGTCTTTTTTTTTCTTTTAATGTTTTATTTATTTCTAGGAGAGAGAGAGAGAGACAGCGTGAGCAGGGGAGGGTCAGAGAGAGAGGGAGTCACAGACTGAAACAGGCTCCAGGCTCTGAGCTGGCAGTCAGCACAGAGCCCGACGCGGGGCTTGAACCCACGAACCTTTAGATCATGACCTAAGTGAAAGTCGGACGCTTAACCGACTAAGCCACCCAGGTGCCCCTGAAGAGGAACGTTTGAAAGTCAGATGTCACCCCAGATGTGGGACCTTGGAGAGAGACACAGGAGCCCCCGGTCTTCATCATAAAGACGCAGGAGGGGGAGGGTGCAGCCAGCAAGAGGGAAGAGGATGAACCAGGGAGGGAGGCATCAGGGAGGCCCAGAGAACAAAGGGCTTCAGGAAGGAGGGCATCATTGGCCTTGTAACCTGCTACCCGGGAGGGAGGGCAGTTAACATGGCATGTGGGGCCCTGAGCACAGTTCCAGTGGTTACCTCAAGGTCGTTTTTAGAAGTGGAATCGCAGGATGGAAGCGAGGCTTATTTTTAGGGCCCAGATACCCTCCCAATAAACCAAAGCTACAAACTCCTTAGTAGCCAGAGTCAGTCCGGGGATTTGCTGTGGCCACACCGCTGAGGATGTGGGATTTCATCTAAGGCAAGTTTGCTCCTCCCAATTGCAGCAAAGTGTTTTCTTGTCAGTCACTGGATGTAAATAGGTATTCCGAGGTGGAGGAGTTCTTATGTTTATCAGAGGGTCAAACACCAGAGTGGCTGTCAGGCTTCTGCACAAAGCTGCCAATGAACTTGAACCTCCCTTGGTCTCTGTACAAGGGAAAGGGACAGTTGGATCCCTCTAGCCCAAGGCTCTCTGGAGTATGGTGGCCTCTGGAGACTCTTGTGCTCAGTGAAACTCCTACCCATAGATCTCCCCCAAAATTTTGGGCCGGGACATAACTCAGTTCAGCTCTCACCCTACCAAGGAGGAAACGGATGAGTCAGACAGGATCAGAGAGGGGAAGCAAATTGCCCGGGGACACAGTGCATTCACAACTAGAAGCCAGGGTAAGCAGACAGGCAAGCCTCCATTTCCCCACCTGTAAAATGGGACCAATCTCTAATTCACACAGTGTTCAAGAATATGAAAAGAGGTTGTGGTGTCAAGTACGGGGGTGTTTAATAAATGTTACCTAACAGCAACCCACCCAAGAAAGGCAAAGGAGAGGGGCACCTGGGTGGCTCAGTCAGTTGAGCATCTGACTTTTAGTTTCAGCTCAGGTCATGATCTCACAGTGGTGAGTTTGAGCCCCGCATCGGGCTCTGTGCTGACAGCACAGATCCTGCTTGGGACTCTTCCTCTCTCCCTGCCCTGCCCTGCCCCTGTTTGTGCTCTCTCTCTCTGTCTCTCAAAATAAATAGAAAAAGAAAAAAAAAGCAAAGGAGAAAGGTATAGGGGAAAGGTATTTCAGGCAAAGGTAAATGTGAGCAAAAGCTTAGAGGTGGAAGACGCTAAGGCCAGTTCCTAAAATGCCAGCTGCACGGATGGTACCCTGCAGTGAGGGAAGAGGTGGGAGGTAGGCAGATGTCAGGCTACAGTGAGTTTATGGGCTTTATTAATCTGGAGGGCATGATGGGCCAAGAGGGGACAGTGCCCCAGGCAGATCTGAATTTAGAAGGTGGATCCTGGAGCCCAGCATGGGGCCTTTGCTGACCCACTGTGTGATCCCAAGCTGTCTCTGTCCCCTCTCTGAGCCTCAGCCTCCTGCCCCTATAGCAGTGAGCTTGGCTTTGATCAGGGTTATCAGGGTTTGCAAATATAGATCTTCCTTTATGAGTTTCCTTCTTTTACTGTCTTCTTTTTTATAATTTTTTTTTATAGTTTAAATATTTTTGAGACAGAGAGAGACAGAGCATGAGCAGGGGAGGGGCAGAGAGAGAGAGACACGGAATCTGAAACGGGCTCCGGGCTCCGGGCTGCCAGCACAGAACCTGACGCAGGGCTCGAACCCATAAACCGCGAGATCATGACCTGAGCTGAAGTCGGATGCTTAACCTACTGAGCCACCCAGGCGCCCCTCTTTTACTGTCTTCTCACCTTAGACAGGGCGCTCTGCAAGCAAGACTGTCATCTGCCCCCCTGAACTCAGTGTCTCCAACACCAGGCCCAGGGTTTGGCACAGGGGTGAATGAGTGAATGAATGAATGGCTGACATCCTTTCCCTTTGGGAGGGTAGGGGTTAAAGCAGAATCCCTCCGCCCTTGCTCCCCTCTACACACACCTGCAGATCTGCCTCCAGTGGGTGGACACCCACCCACTTGCCAATTTCCTTACGCCCTTGTTTTTGTTTTTGTTTTTTTCTTTTCTCTCCAGACAATGGCTTTGTTTCTATTGTTCTTTCTGGAGAATAAGAACGCTTTCATGGTGGCACCAAAAGGCCAACATTTGTTCTCCAGGTGTGTGATGAAGGTGCCTTTGATTTTCTCCTTTACACATTTCTGTGTTTCCTTCCGTGAACATCTGTGACTTTCAAAATAAAAAGCAATGATACAAAGGAGGTTAGCAGGCCCATATAAAGGGTTTTTAAATATAAGAAAAAGTGCTCAGCATCCTCCAAATGGAATAAATGCAAATAATAACTAGCTTGAGAATCCATTTTTCCACCTACGCGGTTGGCGAGGATCAAAGTTGGCTAAGGTCTGTGTTGGTGAGGAAATGGCTGGCTCATGCCCTATGGAGGAATGGGGAGAGAAACTAATCCCGCCCCTTTGGAGGACAATGTGGCAATACGTGTGGTGTCAATTGCCAATCACCTTTGACCCAGCAATTGCACTTCTTGGAATTCATCCATCAGATGTGCTCACATATGGAAGAAAAATGTTACCCATTGCAACATTGCTTGTGATGGCAAAATATTAGAAACCTAAATGTCCATCAGTAGGAGACGGAGCCAAATCCACAGTCGTACTTCCACACTGCACAGCTTCAAAAAAAAAAAAAAAATCAAAAACAAAAACAAAAAAACAAATTAGCCAGTGGGGCAGCTCTTATGTACTGACACAGTCCAAAAGGCCGGAGATATAAAGGTATATGGAAAAAGTACAATGCAGATTTGTGTATACAGTCTGCTATCTGCAAGTATGAAATGGAAATCATTTGTGTTTGCTTGCAAATATGTAACAGGTCTCTGGAGAGATCACAGGAAATGTAACTGATTGCTTTTGGAGAGGGTAATTAGGATGTGGAGACCTGGCACAAGAGGGAAGCTTTTCATTGTACATTTTTTGAACTTCTGACTTTTTGAATGATATGATGTGTCATCAATCCAAAAACTATTAGGATTTAGAAACCAAATAAAAATAGAAAGAGTTATTTATTTATTTATTTATTCTGAGATAGAGAGGGAATGTGAGCAGGGGAGAGGCAGAGAGGAGAGACAGAATTCCAAGCAGGCTCCATGGTGTCAGCACACAGCCCTATGCGGGGCTCGAACCCACGAATTGTGAGATCATGACCTGAGCCGAAGTTGGAGGCTCAACCGACTGAGTCACTCAGGTGCCCCAAGATTTTTTTTTTTAGGTAATCTCTACACCCAACGTGGGACTCAAACTTACAACCCTGAGATCAAAGGTTGTATGCTCTACCGACTGAGCCAGCCAGGGACCCCAAAAGGGAAACATTTAAAGCTCCTTTATGATTTTGTTTGTCTGCAGTTATTAAATTATATACATGTATATGCATAGAGAACATTCCAATGATGAAGAGGAAGACAAGGAAGGAGGAAGAGGAGAAGAAGACGAAGAAAGGAAATCATCCCTGTATTTCCCGTGGGGCCAGCTAGGCAGGGGGCACCCAGCAGTGATAGGAGCAGAAGTCCAGCCAATGACAGAATCTTCCCAATATGTTATTTATTTCAAAATCAAACAATGTCTGATAAATATTTAGCCCCAATGCCTGCAGGAGAGAGGGAGGGAGGTGCGGAAATCCCATCAGTTTGAAGATTGTCTTATGTCCGTGGGAACTTCCCTAGAGGGCCCCATCCCCTACCTCCAACAAAACCAAACCAAACCCACACACCTTTCTAGGACCCTTCAGCCACAAAAAGAATCTCCACGTTACTTTTTCCATGGTAGCAGCTGGGGCCAAGGTCACGGGCAGGAAAAAGTTCTGGAAGGACAAATCGGCCTCACCCACAGCTAGGACAGATTCCTGTCCCCTCCCTAGGCGGCTCTCCAATCCAGTCTCCACACAAGTCTTCCAAAGTGCAAACCTGATCTTGTCATCTTTCCTTAGAACCATTTTATTGTCCAAATTTATTCCAAATTCCTTAGGCTACAAGGTCCGGCTGGATCCGGCATTCCGGGGCAACTAGCCCCGACCCGGTTGGAAATGCTCACTCGCTCGCGCTCGCTCTCGCTCTCTCTCTCTTCCTTTCTCCTCCTGCCACTCCCCCCTCCTTCTTCAGTCCTTTTCTTTTCAATACAGCGTTCCCTCCCTTCTCCTGGAAACCTCTCCCCCCACCCCCTCCGCCACCTCGCAGACTCATCCCCAGGCCTCTGCCAGGATGTCGCTTCTTCCAGGAGGCCTTCCCAGGTTGTCTGGGGACGGTAGGGGCTCCAATAGCGTCGGAGCACAGGTTTTGGTCTATTGTCTCGCAATCGGGCTGTCAGATCCAGGCGTGCAGGGGCCAAATACCCGCAGCCTGTGGTCTCCGCTTTAAACTGCGATGTTTCAGGGCTTGAATTCGATTAATTCATACAACTGTACGCTAGCTCCGTCTTCTCTCTCGGCTCAGAGCTGGTTCTGGCAGAGCACCAGGCTGAGGGTTGCAGGCCGGGGCTATTTTGGGGGTGTGGCCCGGTCCTAGGGATGCGTGCAGTAGGAGCCTAAATAGCTTGCCCCTCACAAACAGGGGCGAAACCCTCCATCCGGCCCCGGGGCCTGCCCCTCACAAGTATGGCATCCCTCGGATTCTTATTGGTTCCGGAGGACTCCCTGGGCAGCTCTGATTGGTGGAGGGCGGGGGCGGGGCGAGGCGGGGCGGGGCGGGGCGTCTCCCGCCCGGGCCTAAAGTGCGGCTGCGGGCAACGGGACTATGTCGCAGACGCGCCGCCACCTGCGCCCCGCTCTTTTCCTGGCGGCGGTTTCTGCGCGCGTTCCAACTACCCGGGTAGCTGCGCGGCGAGGGCTGAGCGCGTGGCCTGCGCCGCAGGAGCCCGGCATGGAGTATCAGGTATTGGGCGGGCCGGCGCGGGGGGTGGGGGGTCGTACGACGACACGTGGGCCAGGCCTGGGTCTGTGAGGGACTCGGGGGCGGGGACATCCTAGAGCCCGGGGGTGGGGACAGGGACCAGGAAGTTGGGCCTGTGCCGCGCGTTCTGGGGCCTCTGAGGCTGAATTCCTGCCTTGGAGCCTGAAAGAGGCTCCCAGTGACAGGGGGAAGAGTTGTTTGTTTAAGAAATCTCTACACCCAACGTGAAGCTCGAACTCATGATCCCTAGGTCAAGAGTTACATGCTCTCCAGACTGAGCCAGTCAGGCGCCCCAAGAGATTCAGGAGTTTAGATCTGGGTTTGGAGTCTCCAGAAGCCAGATGAAGATCCAGGTGTCTGGAGTTGGAGGGCAGGCAGGAATCAGGGGCAGTGCTGGGGGCAAGAACCTGGGAAAAGGAAAATTTCCACCTGGCTCTGTTGCGTGGGTCCTTTTCCATAGATCACACTTGATGCCTGTCAGGCAGGTGATACAGTTTAATGGGTGCGGAGCCTCTAACTAGCTTTTGAAGCCCCAAGGGGAAATAAATAGCATCTCCACTCTCAACCCCCAGGGTAGACTCTCCTGAAGCTGGACCAGCCACCTTCCTGGCCGGGTGAGCCCCGGCATACTCTTTCTTCCTTTGGGGTTCCTTCTCTTCTCCACCTGGGTGCTTAAGGCAGCTCTTCTTTGTTTTTTTTTTTTTTTTTTTTTAATTTTTATTTCTAGGAGAGAGAGAGAGAGACAGCGTGAGCAGGGGAGGGTCAGAGAGAGAGGGAGACACAGACTCTGAAACATGCTCCAGGCTCTGAGCTGGGTGTCAGCACAGAGCCCGACGCGAGGCTCGAACCCACGAACCGCGAGATCATGACCTAAGTGAAAGTCGGACGCTTAACCGATTAAGCCACCCAGGCACCCCAAGGCAGCTCTTCTTTGGGTCAGAATGTGACACCCCAGTCCTCAGGATTGGGCATGGAAGCCCCCAGGGATTCCTGCTTCTAATTCCTCTAGTTCTGAGAACCCAGCCTTCTTTGGTTCTGCTCCTGAATCCCCTCACGCCCCTCCCCCCCTCAATTTAGGGACCAGTGTAGCAGTGGACTTCATTGGAGGGAATGAGGGCAAAGGCCCCGGTGTAGGCTGCGAAGCCGGACTCGGAACGCGAAGCAAGGCTTCTCCCGTTAGTCAAAGAACCTGCTTTGCCTGACATTCTCGGGTGGGGCTGAACGGCCTCAGGCTCCCATCTCTGCCAGAGCTGGAAAGATGCCACTTCTCTCCCACACGTGCCTAACCTCTAGGCGAGGGCAATAGGGCTGGCCCTGGTAGACTTGGTGTTCCGGCGTGGCCACCGATGCCGTGGGGTCCCTCTGTTTCTGTGGACCCCTGGTTAGTCTTAACCCGCGACCTGGGGACTGTGGTTGGCAGGATGCCGTGCGCACACTGAACACCCTGCAGACCAATGCTGGCTACCTGGAGCAGGTAAAGCGCCAGCGCGGTGACCCTCAAACACAGCTGGAAGCCATGAAGCTGTACTTGGCACGGAGTGGGCTGCAGGTAAGGTGGGCAGGGCCTGTGACCGTCCCCCGCCCCCACCCTCCTTTCTAGGAATCTTGTGACTGAGATGGTTGTCTGCATGTCTCAGGTGGAAGACTTGGACCAGCTGAACATTATTCACGTCACTGGGACCAAGGGGAAGGTGAGAGATAGGCCTCAGGGGTCCAGCTATGTACTTGATGGGGTGGTAGGGTCCAGCCTGCCGAAACGAGACCTTTTCTTTCTAGGGTTCCACTTGTGCCTTTACTGAACGTATTCTCCGAAGCTATGGCCTGAAGACAGGATTCTTTAGGTACTGAGGTGTGGAGAAATGTGGGATCCCTTAGCTCTCTGGGGTTGGGGCTCTGGAACCAGCTGGCAGGAGCTTGGCTTCCTGTCTCTCTGGCCAGTGTTTATTCACGGACCATTCTACATTCCATTAGCATTTAACATATTGTCCTAAGTTTACGGCACTCTTTAATTTTCATGGTGAAACAAATTTGGGAGAGGGGGTGGGGACTTGAATGTGTAAACGAAATACATAGGTTTGTCACATATCTTTTTATTAACTTAGCTTCCATGTAAGCTTTTATTTATTAACAGTTTTTTCAATATTTATTTTTGAGAGACAGAGCGTGAACGGGCGGGGGGGGGGTGGGCGGCACAGAGAGAGAGAGAGAGAGAGAGAGACACAGACTTCGAAGCAGGCTCCCGGCTCTGCGCTGTCAGCACAGAGCCCAACGCGGGGCTCGAACTCATGAACCATGAGATCATGACCTGAGCCGAAGTCAGATGCTTAGCCGACTGAGCCGCCTAGGCGCCCTTCCATGTACAGCTTTTAAATCACAGAGAAGTATTTATCAATTCAGATGTCTTTTGTAGTAAGGAGTAGAAAACCTGGCTTGGAAGGGTATAAGTGATGTAATTTCTGAAGTCCGAGCTGCAGATTCCCTTCTGCTCGGCCTGCCTCAGCTGCTGCTTTGCCCTTGAGGTAGCACCTCCTTGTGTTTGCACTCAGGCACCCAAACTCACTCAGAGGATGGGGTGTGGACCAGACATGGGTCCCTCTTCCCTGAGCTGCATGTGCCCCTCCTTAGCTGGTCACCTGGAAAACAGTGGGATTAATGTGATGCTTAATTGCTCAGAATTTGCTCCTTGGGTTGGGGGCACTTAAGATTTTTGCTTCCTTTTATTTTACCGGTTCCATCAAGTGAGATCCTATAAGCATCTGAAATTAGTTGATTGAGGTCATTTCAGGCCATATTTTCCTTCCACGGTTCTTTGTTTAAATAAAGAAACACAGAGAAGGGCTCATAATATGAGAGAGGCTTGGAAGATTCAGATATGAGCTGACAGTCTCTCTTCTAAAATAATTTTTGGGCATCTGGATGGCTTAGTTAAGCGACTGACTTCAGCTCAGGTCATGATCTCACAGTTTGTGCGTTCGAGCCCTGTGTCAAGCTCTGTGCCGACAGCTCGGAGCCTGGAGTCTGCTTCCGATTCTGTATCTCCCTCTCTGACCCTCCTCCACTTGCAGTCTGCCTCTCTCTCTCTCTCAAAAATAAACAAACATTTAAAAAATTTAATATTTGGGGTGCCAACCCCAGCCTTTGACTTTGGCCCATGTAGCCTCATGGGCCGGCCTGGGGACGCAGATTGAGCACCCAGATGGGACCTTGCCCGTGAGGGCCGGAGGATGGACATTATGGGGACAGATGTCAGCAGAGTGACTGCTGGGTGCGTGGTGGGTAGAGCACAGGGAGCTGTGGGAGCCCTGAGCCCGTGTCTGATCAGCCAGGTCATGGGGGTCCTTTTTCCTTTCTGAAGGAGGCGCCATCTCAGTCACGACCTGTGGAGGGAAGGGGGAGGGCTGGAGGAACTCCAAATAGGCCAGAGGGGCGGGGGCACAGGGAACTGTTGGGATGTGGGAGGGGTGACACACAGGCCGGTGACATCAGCCTCCCCCAGGGCCTGGAAGGCCGGGTGAGGAGCCTGGGACTCTGGCGGGCAGAGGGAGGTCCTAGCAGGATTATCAGCAGGGCAGTGACCCGGTCAGATCTGGGTCTCTGAAGACAGGTGTGAGGGGCTCAGGAAGGGAGTCCTGATGACGACAGGTGTCCCGGCAGCTCTCCCCACCTGGTGCAGGTGCGGGAGCGGATCCGCATCAACGGGCGGCCCATAAGCCCTGAGCTCTTCACCAAGCACTTCTGGCACCTCTACCACCGGCTGGAGGAGAGCAAGGTGCTCATGCAGGAGGGCTGGTGGGTGGGTAGGTAGGCGGGTGGGCAAGGGAGGGGGTGCCGGAGAGACCCGGAGAGTGTTGTATGCCCCAGGACCCCATCTCCCCAGAGCAGAGGTGGCAGGGTCCCGGGCTGACACGTTCTCGTCCGCAGGACAGCAGCAGCTGTGTCTCCATGCCCGCCTACTTCCGCTTCCTCACGCTCATGGCCTTCCATGTCTTCCTCCAAGAGAAGGCATGTTCTCCCCGACCCCCGGAATCCGGTGTCTGAGGCCCTAGGGGAGGGGGGTCTCAGCAGGCTGGCTGCCCCAGGTCCCTGACGTGCCGTCTGTTCCTCTGCAGGTAGACCTGGCAGTGGTGGAAGTGGGCATTGGTGGCGCTTACGACTGCACCAACATCATCAGGTGAGGGCAGCTGCTTGGGGAGAAGGACGGCAGCCATGAGCCCCGGTCATGGCCCTTCTATCTTCCTCAGGAAGCCTGTGGTATGTGGCATCTCCTCTCTCGGCCTCGACCACACCAGCATTCTGGGAGACACGGTGGAGAAGATCGCCTGGCAGAAAGGGGGCATCTTCAAGGTGAGCAGGCAGGCCTGGGGAGGGGAGGGACATGGATGATCTGGGCTTGGCGCTCAAGGCTCCGGGAAGTGGGGCAGGGGCAGGGAAGTGTGTCTTGACTCAGGATAAAGTCTGGGCATGAATGGGGCTCTCTGTGTCACTGGAGGAAGAGCCCTGCCCCTGGCCTCCTGTCCCCTTGAGGGGAACCCCTCTGGACAGAGGCCAAGTGAGCTGCCCATAGATAGAGGACCCTCAGCAGCTCGTCTCGCCCCTCCCCTCCACAGCGTGGCGTCCCCGCCTTCACCGTGCTCCAGCCTGACGGTCCCCTGGCAGTGCTGAGGGACCGTGCTCAGCAGATCTCAGTGAGTCTGGAGGCACCTGGGTGGGAGTGGCAGCTGACTGGGGAGGCACTTTATCCTCTTGGGCCTCAGTTTGCCCGTCTGTGCAGTGAGGGGCAGCTGCTCGTCCAGCTGGAGCACTTCTGGTTTCTTCAAGGAACAGGGCTTGGTGGGTCCTGGTGGACGGGGAAAGGTGGGGGGGGGGGCCGCCAGTGTCAAGGAGGGCTTCCCGGCCGAGGCAGCTGCAGCAGCTCCCTGGACCGGCGGTTGCCCATCTCCTTGCAGTGTCCTCTCTACCTGTGCCCACCGCTGGAAGCTCTGGAGGAAGGGGGGCCTCCGCTGACCCTGGGCCTGGAGGGAGAGCACCAGCGGTCCAATGCCGCCTTGGCCTTGCAGCTGGCTCGCTGTTGGCTGCAGCAGAAGGACCACCGGGGTAGGCGGGCGGATGGTGGCCGGACGGGTGGGCTCGTGGGTAGGGGACAGGTTGGAGACTGCCTCCGAAGGTCCAGTGCATACGCAGTGCCACGCAGCAGGCCCTCCCTCTCCCCCCCCCCCCCCCCCCGTCCAGGCCTCGGGGAGCTGAAGGTGTCCAGGCCCAGTCTCTTGCGGCAGATGCCCCTGGCACCCGTGTTCCAGCCCACGACCCACATGCGGCATGGTGAGTTGGACCTTCCCACTCAGCCAGGCCCCTCCAGATGTGTGTTTGCTGTTTGAGAGATGGTGGCAATTTGAGATGGTGCCCAGGACAAAGGACTCGAAAGTCCGTAAGCGTCCCTGACCTTGAGTTCATCTTCCCACCTGCCACATGATGGGATGATGGGGCCCACTGCAAGGTGCCATCAACAGGGGGCTGAGGCTAGGGCCTGTCGGGTTTGGGATATAGTCCTCGGCCAGTGGTAGCTGCTCTTGGTGTCGTCCTTGGCATCATCCCCATAAGACCGTGAGGTTCTTTTTATAAATTTTTTTTTAATGTTTATTTTTGGGGGAGAGAGATACAGCACGAATGGGGGAGGGGTGGAGAGAAAGGGAGACCCAGAATCAGAAGCAGGCTCTAGGCTCTGAGCTCTCAGCACAGAACCCCCCTGTGGGGCTCGAACGCACAGACAGGGAGATCATGATCTGAGCCGAAGTCGGAGGCTCAACCACCTGCCACCCAGGCGCCCCAAGACCAGGAGGTTCTTGAATGGGGATATTGTCAGGCTTCTTGCTTCCCCCAAAACTTTCCGCACATAGTAGGTGTTCATAGCAGCAAAACCCTGTTTGCAGATGATTCCAGTGTGCCCACTGTGTGCCAGGCCCGGTGTCAGGGCCGTGACGGTCCTGGAGCTAGGCAGATCACATCCCAGCACACTTGTTCGATGGGCTGGCTCTCTGCCTCCATGTACTATGTGACTAATATAGGGTAGCCCCCTCTCAGGTCTGCCTGGAAGATTCCATCCGATGAGGCAGCCCAAGAACTGATCCCAGGGAATGGCGCCTAAATCTAAGAAGAGGCTCCTCGGCTCGTCAGCTGCGCCCTCTGAGCAGCCGGGCACTGCTGGTGGGTGGTGTGTGCGAGGATTAGGGTGGGAGACGGCTACCTTGCCCCCTCCAGGGCTTCGGGACACGGAGTGGCTGGGCCGGACGCAGGTGCTGCGGCGCGGGCCCCTCACCTGGTACCTGGACGGCGCGCACACTGCCAGCAGCATGCAGGCCTGCGTGCGCTGGTTCTGCCAGGCGCTACACCGCCACCCGAGGCCGGGCCGGTGAGCTTCCCGGCAGAGGCGAGGCCTGAGGGGGAAGGGTGAGGCGGGGCCAGTTGGGGGGGCGGGGCCTCAGGGTCTAGACTGGGCCAGTAGGTGGGGTAGATGGGCGGGGCCTCGGGATGCTGTTGGGACTGGATCCGGGGGCCGGAAGGGAAGTTTTTGGAGGAAGGATGGGGTGGAGAAGCATGGGAGGTGCCTCTCTCTGACCCGCCTCCTCGCCCCCCTCCCAGCGGGCCTGAGGTGCGCGTCCTGCTTTTTAACTCCACGGGGGACCGGGATCCTGTGACCCTGTTGAAGCTGCTGCAGGTGAGGGGCCAGCCCGGGGGTGGGGGAGAAGGGGGGTGGGCAGCAGGCCGACCAGCCCTCCTTCTGGCTGTCACATCCCCCAGTGCTGCCTTCGTCCCTGAGCCTGTATTTCTTCAACTATAAATTGAGGCCCCTCTGAATTGAACTGAGCACCTACACGTAGCCAAGTCTAGTCCCAGGTCACTGCCCTCCTCCTCCGGGGTCAGACTGAAGCCCAGAGTTAGACGAAGGACGAGGTAGTGGCCTGAGGTGTAAGCTCTGGACTCACTCGTCGTGGCTCTTCAGACATTAGCATGTGACTCTGGACAAGAGTGGCATTTCACTGGGCTTCGTTCAGTTTGCATTTTCAGAAAACAGGGGTGCTACTAAGGTTACGTGCTTACGGAGTTTGGTTTAAGGAATGTCCGGGCTATCGGACATGGCGGGGGGCCCTGCTCTGCTCAGGGAAGTTGAGGCTCCCCTAGGCTGTCAGGGCTGAAGCGGTTCCTAGGGGTCGCTTCCGGTTTCACAGACCAGGAGGCTGAAGCTGATCACCTCTCTCACTATGTAGACCGAGCCTTTCCCCATCCCTGGACTTGAGGCCCGCCCAGTAGCTGGGTGATCTTAAGCAAGTCCCCCGCCTCTGTTTCCCCATCTGTACAGTGGGGTCCTACCGCCCTGGCCACAGGCCTGCAGGCGATATTGAGGTAGATGGACCACTGGAGTGCTCTGCCTGGGTTTACACAGCATCACATCGGTTCAGCTGGGGCGAGGGCATCTCCAGAGATGGGGATGCGTGGGGTCCGGGAGCTGGTGGTCGGGCACCCTCATAGGGCTCTGACGCCAAGTTTTTCCTCTTGACCTTCCAGCCCTGTCAGTTTGACTATGCCGTTTTCTGCCCTAACCTGACAGAGGTCTCAACTGCCGGCAATGCAGGTAAAGAGGTGACAGGCACGGTCCCTGAGAGGGGGCAGGGGGCGTTTCGCTGCTGAAGGCCCTTACGTGCACTGCTCTGTTGGGGACAGTGGGGGCTTCTGAACTGGAGGTCCTGGGTAGGAGCTAGATGTAAACCACCTTTGGTACATTTTGGATATTGTGGCCACAGTACCGAAAAAGAATTCTTGGGGAGATCCGTTTTCAAAATGCAGGGTGCAAGCCACCGCCGGTTTTACAGTCAATTCAGTGGGTATAAAACGGCTTTTTTTTTTTTTTTTTTTTTTTTAACAAAGTAGAAAATGTATGTGCACCTCATATAAAGGGTGGGTACTGTGTTGTGAAGATGCTGTTCCAGGTAGGCGGACACACCTATGTGAGTCCTGTGGGTCACGTTCAAAACCAAATGGGAATGGTGTAAAAAAAGCACAGAGCCCCAGCATGAGACTGCCGGGGAGAATTCAGGAATCTGCATTTCTACTTGTGCTGACCCCCGTGATGGAGCCTGCTTTACAGATAAGGGCAACCAGACTAGGGTGGGGAGATGCGCTCGGGGGCAAAGCCCCAGCTCTTCAGGGAAACCTCCCGACCCTGCATCCTCTCGGCTCTGGGACGGTGGGCAGGTCCAAGAACTCTTCTGCCCCTTAGTTTGCTCCTGGCATTGCCCAGCGTGAGGACCCATGAGGCGTGCACGGGGCCTGGCGTGCAGCAGGTGCGCACAGCACATCTCCCTTGTCCACCCCCATGTCTGGCCCCCTCGCTGATGTGCCCATCCTGGTGCCCGGCAGACCAGCAGAACTTCATGGTGACCTTGGACCAGGTGTTGCTCCGCTGCCTCGCGCACCAGGAGCATTGGAGCCGCCTGGAGGAGGAGCAGGCCGGCCCGGAGCCCGGAGCGCCCGCATCTCTGCTGCTGGCTCCCCACCCACCCGAAGCCCATAGTGCCGCCAGCTCCCTCGTCTTCAGCTGCATCTCCCATGCCCTGCAGTGGATCAGCCAAGGCCGGGACCCTGTGTTTCAGCCACCCGATCCCCCACAGGGTCTCCTCGCCCATGCTGTGGCAGGCAGCGGGGCCGACGTGCTCCGTGAGGCTGCTGCCATCCACGTGCTGGTCACAGGCAGCCTGCACCTGGTGGGTGGCGTCCTGAAGCTGCTGGAGCCCAGCCTGTCCCAGTAGCCCAGGCAGTGGGGTTGGAAGTGGGGCGTCCCCCACGCCTGCCCTGCGTCTCTCCGTGAACTGCTACATGAGGTGCCTTTAGGTTTTGCTTTTCTGGTTGCCTCGACTGGCCCGAGGACTCAGGCTTTGGGTGGCAAGATAGAGCGCCGGAGGTGGGAGGCAGAGATGGGACATCCGCTGTGTCTGAGCGTCGGGTGCCTCTGGCCTCTTCTTTCTCCTGCCTGAGACAGCCAGAGGGCTTCCTGGTTGTCCTGCGATCCGGGTTAGGCCTGACCACACAGCCACCTCCCTTCCCCCCCTGCCTGCTTCCTGCCTCAAGCTGCCTGGCCAGGCCTGGGGTCCTACTGGGTGCTGGTTGATAGCTTTCCTCCTCCTAGTGGCCTTCTGGGAAAAAGGAGGCCCCTGCACTGGGGTCTCCTAGGGACAGAGAATGGCTGGAGTCCATTAAAGCCTTTAACTTTTTTAAGGAAATGGCAAAATGTTTGCCTCTTGATTTCTAGTTCCCTCAGCACACAACAGGGGCTTGGGGGCTGCAGCTGGTACAGGAACTGGATTGTGTGGGAGCCCGCGCTGGCCTGGTATGAGCCCCTCCCTCCCTCCCTCCCTCCCTCTGAGCCCCAGGTAGGTGGCCTGTCTGAAATGAGAACACTGGATTGATGTTCATTGGCCACAGGCCAAGCTTTGGAGACCTTCCCACAGTGCCCTTGTTACAGATGAGGGAACGTGGCTGGCTTAAAGCCATGGGACATGCCCATAGTCCCACAGCCAGTTAAGTGCCAGGTGCAGGATTTGAACGCGGAGCTGCCCCTCCTCCACCCGTTTTAGGTTTCCCGCCCCTTTGCTCAGCCCAGCACTCATTTCATGGTCTCATTTATTGGTGGTGAGTATACAGGGGTGGGTCCAGGCCAGACCGTTGGGCCTCTCCCCATCTAATGCCTGCCCCGGGGCAGGGGGGAGGGGTCTCCATGTGACAGTTGCAGGGAGGAGCTAGGCTCTCCTGTTCCCAGGCTGGGCACCCCTGTTCCCAGGCTGGGCACCCTTAGGCTTCTCTTTTCTGTGCCAGAGTAGTGCCAGTCCAGGTGTGGAGGCCGCCGGGAGCAGGTCTGGGTGGCTCCAGGCTGGCCGGGCTGAGTCTGTTTCTCCCCTCCCACCCAGCCCAGGTCGCCAAGTGCTGGATCCGGGTTAAAATTACAGGGACTCGGTTTCTACAACAGCGTGGGCTTAGAGGGCAGTGGTCTCTCTCTCCGTGGTCCTAAGCAGCCGTACTCCAGGCCCACTGGGTTTGAAGGTTCGGTGGGGTGGGGGGACCCCAAGCTGTTCCAAGCCGGCGCCCCCGCTGGCAGCAGGCCTCTGGGAGGGAGGCAGCAGGGGTGGTTGCAGAGGGCATGGTCCATCCTTGGTCGAGTGCAGGCCTTGGGATCCCGGGAGAAGTCCGTGGCCAGTGGTTCCCAGCTGGTGGCTGCTCAGTGTCTCTTGCTGGGCGAGGGCTGGCTCGGGGGCCCCCAGGTCTCCGGGTGGGGCACTACGCCATGCTGCTGGTGGAGCAGGGGGTGCTCTGGGTGCTCCCGATGCTGTGGTTGGTGCTACTGCTTTCTGAGGAGGCCGGGGCGGCCACCGCCACCACGGGCTCCCGCTTGCCGGGGGGACCTGGGGGCAGGGGCGGAGGTCAGGGCCCCGGCCGGGGCTCCCCGCTCCCCCAGAGGCTCCCCCGGGCTCCCCCAGGTCATGGTGGTGGAGGGGTCCTGAGCATTCACGGCGGGGGCCTGGGATACTCACGCGTGTGCGAGTAGATGTACCAGAGTGCGGCGGTGAGCAGGGCCCCGATGAGGAAGGCGCCAAAGGTGATGCCCAGCACGGCGGGCAGGACGAGGCCTTTGTCTGTGCGTGCAGGGGAAGGGTGGCTGCAGTCAGCAGTGCAGCCTCCTCCCCGGCCCCCTACTCTATTGTACAGGCCAGGAGCACAGATTTGCTGGGGGGAGGTCAGTCCCAGCTCTGCCACGGACCCTGACTTCTCTGAACCTCAATCTCCTCATCTAGCAAGTGGGTTCGTCACACCCATGCCTGGCACTAAGCCGCGGTTGTTCTGACCGTTCACCCAGAGGGCCATGCCTCTGCCTTCCAGGGCTGATGGAGATGCGTTTTTAGGGAGAATGTATGGGTCCATAGTAGTGATGGGCCAGAGCACTCTGCTCCTGCGTTTTCCCAAGGCTCGTTCCCTCCACGCTCCTGCCTCCTGTGACTACGGGCTGCTTCTTGGACCTTTGAGCTCGCATCTATGCAGTGGGGTAATTAGCCCTGTTCTCTTGGTTGTGGACTGGGGTTGGGGGCTCCATCCTGGCCCACGTAGAGTGGCAGTAGGTGCAGTAGGCAGTAGGTGACCCCGTGCCTGACTTCTGTCCCTAGTGTCAGTGACCTCTTCTGCCTGGTGGGGGCCTGGGCCCACAGGGAATTAACAAGGGGCCTGGAGGGTGCTGGGCTAAAGGGGCGTCCTCCATATGGGGGCCTTAAGGTGAGGCCAGCCCCCTCCCAATGTGTGTTCTGCCTCATTTGATTCCAGGACTCCCCCCACGTCCCCCAGCAAGGCCAGCTAGCAACCGTGGACCTTAGGAAGATACAGATGCCTGGGATCTGGTCCACGGGGTAGTCCAGAGCAAAGGCTTTCAATCTAGAAGATGCAGCATGGGTCTACTCTGGGCTGCTGGGGACCCTTCTGCCCTCCTCCCAGTGCTGCTCTTTCCGGGGTCCTCCCTGCTTGTGTCTGTGCCACACCCCTCTGGGCCATCCATCAGGCCCTTCTCTGGCCTCAGCCACTGGAACCCTAGAGAGACTCACCAGGCAGGCCAGGGCTGACGATGTTCATACGCATGGAGATAGTCCTGTGGACTTCCTGGAGGAGGAGGAGAGAGTGGTGAATGGACAGCACAGTCTATAGGAGGCAGCTTCTGGGCTTGTTCCCTGGCTTTGTGACCCTGGCCTGTCACAACGCACCCTGGGGCCTTGGATCCCAGCCCACCACTTTCTAGTGGGGAGCCTTTGGGTAAGTGCTGGAAGATCTGTACTGAGGGAGGGTGGACAACTCTGGGCTCCTACTGGGATGTTCCCTGGGAGGCTCCTGACTCCCGTGAGGATTGTGGGGTCACTCTGCCCTGCACCTGTGACTCTTTGTCAACACCTGGGAGAAATGAGCCGGCTCGGCCCAGAGGCCTAGGGTGGAGAAGCCCACTCAGGAGTGGCCTCAGAGGCTTTCCTAGCTTTATACAACCAGAGAGGTTTCTAATCCTGGGGACCCTTCTATGTGCCAGGGCCTGGGTGGGTGTGTGTGTGTGTGTGTCCGTCCGTCCGTCCAGAGCTGTGTGGCTGAGCATAGGGACCCCCACTGGCCGGTGAAGGAGAAAATCAGAATTGTGTGTCCTTCATCTTAACCCCTTTTTTGCTGAGATCTGTTTAACTCAGTGGCATTGGTGACTGTACTACATGGAAAGAGGGGTGAGTGTAGGGATTCCGGGGTGGGGTGGTTGGAAGCTGCTGTGTGGCCGGCATGATGGAGGGACTGTGGATGAACGGACGGGATGGCGAGAAGTATCAGCTGATGACTGGATGACGGGGGGCGGGGGGAGAGTGGGACGATGGATAGATGACTTGGTGGAATGGGTGGAAGACAGGAGGGAGGGAGGGAGGGGCGGATGCTAGAAGGATGCATGGATGTTGGAAGGATGGCGAAAGAATGGATGGGAGGGAGGAACGAATGATGGATACATGGAAGGAAGAATGGAAAGATGCACAGATGGCAGATGGATGGGAACAATGAACAATGGAAGGAAAGCCAGACAGAGGATGGATGGAAGAAAGGAGGGAGTGAAGGTGGATGGAAGAAAGGGATGAAGGATGAATGGTAGAAGGATCCTTGGAAGCAGTAGATGGAAAACAGGAAGTGTGGACAGAACGGAGGATGTATGGGACGATGGATGGAAGACAGAGATGAAAGATGGAAGGATGGATGGAGGCAGCAGCAAGTCCTACTACTGTCCCGGGTACAGCAGAGCCCACAGAAGGCGGGATGGTGGCACAAAGAGTACCCCTGGTAGCCAGAAGGCACACGCCAGTCTGGTTCTGCCCGTTGCCAGCTGCTCCCACATCAGGGGCCGTCACACCCCTTCCTGGAAACCCTGGACCTGAAGCCACCCTTGAAGCTGGGCTTGGCTCAGGCTCCACTCACCAGGGACCAAGTCCTCGGGCGCAGGGTTATGGTGCAGCTGAGGGTGCCGGTTGTGGGTGTGGGCACCATGTAGCCACGGAGGAGGAAGCTGAAGCGCACATCACCACCAGGGCCTGGGGCTAGCAGGCTTACACAGCTGCCCTTGGGTGCCTGGCTCTGGATGAGCTCCACGGTTTCTGCATCAGGCCCCAAATCCAGGTGGCAGCTGTCCAGCTGGAGCATGAGCTCAGGGATCGATGGGGACATGCTAACCTACAGGGAGAAGGGAGAGTGAGGAGGCAGGTCCGTTATCACCCTTGGCTCTTGTGAAATAAGCTAGATTTATTTCTGAGAGCGAGCGAGAGAGACAGCGTGAGCAGGGGAGGGTCAGAGAAAGAGGGAGACACAGAATCTGAAGCAGGCTCCAGGCTCTGGGCTGGCTGTCAGCACAGAGCCTGACGCGGGGCTCGAACCCACGAACCCCTGAGAGATCATGACCTGAGCCGAAGTCAGACGCTTAACCGACTGAGCCACCCAGGCGCCCCTGAAATAAGCTAGATTCATTCTGGAGCTCTGCTCTGGCACTAAGGACAGTCCTGGGTCTGCCCGGAGCAAACGGGGAGGAGAAGACTGTCCACCCAGTGTCTCCCCCCCTCCACCAGGCACCGAGCCGGCTGCCTCCTCCATCTGGGGAGTTCAGCACACCCTTGCTCTGTACTACTGGTGGAAAGGAAGGCTCTGAGGATCCTGGGAGTGAGCAGGCGCAGAGGTCAAGGCCAGTACCTGCACAAAGCCTTGTTGCCCCAGCTCGATGGTGTTGGAGGCCTGGAGGAAGTGTGGGCTGAGGTACAGGCCCAGCTGGAAGTTGAGGCCCTCCAGGTTGATGCAATGCACCTTTTTCTGTGGGAGAGAGGAGGGGGGATGGTCAGTCTGGGAGGCACCCGGCTAGGAAGGTAGGGGGTGGGGGTGGGAGCAGGAGCCATGGTCCCAAGTTGCTGCCTGACCCTGACTGTCACCTTTAAAAACAACAAAGCTAATAGTTATCAGGAACTTGCTCTGTGCCCGGCCTGGGTGAATGACTTGCCATGTGACTGTTCATAAACACCCCCATGGGGAGGTGATTTCTTGTGCCCCTGTTTACAGACGTGACTTCTGGGCCGAGAAAGCTAAGTGGATTTGCACAAGGCCACACAGCCAGTATGTACTAGAACGCTCTGACTGGAAAGGCTGAGAATGTAGCCCTAAACAGTCCTGCTCCCATTGCACGGAAGGGGACACTGAGGCACACGCAAGATAACGTGGATCGGGGCCTGAGTTTTCTGAGACCTGCTCCTCCCCAGGCCAGGAAGGGGCACCAGGACCCTGAACCAGATGGGTTAGCACAGTAACCATCCATCTCACCCGTTGTGGTGATGAACTTGACAAGAGGTTGATGATCACCTGCAGGAAAAGAGCCAAGGTCAGAGCCACAAAGTACCCCCCCCCCCCCCAGGGTACTTTCCCACCCGAACCACCCATTTTATGGATGGGAAGACTGAGGACAAGCTTGTCTTCCTACTGAGCACCACACCACACTCCCCAAGGCCTTCAACCTAGAAGGTCAAGGAGGCAGCAGCTAAGCTGGCCCAGATGCCTTTCCTCCCCGCCCCAGTTCTTACCTCGTTACTGACCACATTTTCTGTCACGTCCGTGCCACAGCTGGAGTAGGGGCTGCGTAAGACAAACTGGTCATCTCTGTCCTCGGCCTGGCAGCTGGGGTCCCAGAAGGTCAGGCTTGTGATGGTGCACCGCAGGGTCTGGGCCAGGGGGTGGGGGGTGGGCACCGTCAGGATGGGCTCTGGGTCCTGCCCATCACCCCCCCAGCACCAAGGACTGACATAACCCAAGTCTCCCAAATCAGCCTCTCCTCCCTTCGTCATTTTTTTTTTTTGAGTTACCTTTTATTTTTATTTTTTTTTACAAATAGTTTATTGTCAAATTAGTTTCTACATAACACTCAGTGCTATCCCTTCGTCATTTTTGTTAGATCTTCTCATATTACATCATTTAAGACTTAATACTTTTCCTGGAGTTCAGTTAGTTAGGCATCTGACTCTTGATTTTGACTCAGGTCATGATCCCAGGATTGCAGGGTCAAGCCCCGTATCAGGCTCTGTGCTGAGAGCGTGGAGTCTGCTTGCACACACATACTCTCTCTCAAAGTAGATAAACATTTAAAAAAGAAAAAAAAAAAAAAAAGACTAATACTTTTCCTGAACCACATTCACTTTTGCACTTAGCCTTTCCTAAGTGTACTGACATCATGAACTTGGTTACTATTTTTCTTCTAATATATATAATTTGAATAAATGCAGAACTATTAAAATTTAAAACTTTGTTTGAGTTCTATATAAAATCATCGCCCACAGCCCCAGGGGTATGTAGAATCTACACCAACATAATCCAGTCTCTGAACCCTAGACTCTTAGACCTGGGTTGGCAAATTTTTTCTACAAATGGCCTGATACTAAATACGTTTTGTGGGCCATGTGCGCTCTGTTGTAATTACCAAACTTTGCCATCACAGCCTGAAAGCACCTGGAGAAATATGTGAATGAATGATGTGGCTATGTGCTAATAATACTTTATAGAGACACAGAGGACCACCGTTTGCCATCTCCTGTCTTAGAAGAATCTTAGAATTTTTCAGTCACACTCTTATGATCAAAGAATCTCGGAGCCTTAGCGTTGAGTGAGCTGCTGGAGGTCTCACTTGAATCCAGCTCGCTCACGTCTACTCCCCCAGAATGCCACTCCTGACTGCCATTGCCTCCCCAGGTGTCCAGAGCCA
This sequence comes from Hyaena hyaena, assembly GCF_003009895.1. Lineage (NCBI taxonomy): Eukaryota > Metazoa > Chordata > Mammalia > Carnivora > Hyaenidae > Hyaena > Hyaena hyaena. Next base: position 4,342,507 of record NW_024080670.1, on the reverse strand, counting down.
CCTTAGGAAATCACAGCCCACCAAATAAAAATGACTCCGGGCCAAGCTGCAGTGACTCATTGGCCTGGAATGCAAATTCTGCACACGGACATTTCATAAATCAATGAGAGGGTTGTATGCTCTGTGTTGGAGTCGTTCTGTTCAAACCCTTTCTTCTATGGATGCTGTACTCAGGAAATGCGCAGGATTTTTTTTTTTTTTTTGGTATTTTTGACAAATGGCATCCTGCTATCCACACTGTAGCTTAGTTTTTGTACTTAACAATAAATCATATTAATATGTATTTGTCTATATTACTAGATCTGGCGCATTCTCTTTAACTGTAGTGTAACATTCCAAAGACTGATGGGTTACGGGGTGCTCATCCAGACCCCTTGGACTGGGCAGCAGTAATGCCAGCCAGGTGGAGGCAGAGGGGGACAAGAGTGGGGCAGCAGAGAGGTGGCGATTCATATGTCCCTGTACCCACAGCCCCTAAATTTCCACATGGACTTAACTGCAGACGTAAGTGTCATTCTCAAAATCCCGAGACCATGGGTGATTCATCAAGGCCCTGGCAAAGATTTCCTCCCTCAGGCCGGAAGAAATCGGGGTGGTGGTGGGGGAATGGGCAGCTAGGATAGCCCATTGTTTTTTAATGTCCAATAACAGGGGTGCCTGGGGGGCTCAGCTGGTTAAGCGTCTGACTCTTGACTTCGGCTCAGGTCACGATCTCGCGGCTTGTGAGTTTGAGCCCCACACGGGGCTCCGCACTGACGGCACAGAGCCTGCTTGGGATTCTCTCTCTCTGCCCCTACCCTGCTTGTGCTCTTTCTCTCTCTCTCAAAATAAACAAACTTAAAAAAAAAAAAAAAAAAAACTTTAAAATGTCCAAAAATCGCGACAGCCAAAATTTAGAACAAAATTATTTCAAATAAGAATGATGGACAAAG
>NW_024080670.1:3604082-3606169 GCF_003009895.1 Hyaena hyaena | reverse complement strand
ATGGAGGAGGGCACTTGTGGGATGAGCACTGGGAGTTATATGGAAACCAACTTGACAATAAACTATTTAAAAATAAATAAAAATAAAATGTCTATCCATTCTACTTGGAAACTGAACTCATTTTTTAAAAATTTTTTAACATTTATTTATTATTGAGAGACAGAGAGAGCATGAGGATGGGAGGGGCAGAGAGAGGGGGAGACACAGAATCCGAAGCAGGCTCCAGGCTCTGAGCTGTCAGCACAGAGCCCGATGTGAGACTCGAACCCCACGAACTGCGAGATCATAACCTGAGCTGAAGTCAGATGCTGAACCACTGAGCCACCCGGGTGCCCCTGTACTCATTTTTTTTTTAATTAAGACAATTTTATTGAGATATACCTCATATATCACACAATTCAGCCATTTAAAGTGTGCAACTCAATGATTTTTTTTGCATATTCACAGAAATGTGCAATTACCACAATCGATTTTAAACCATTTTCATTAACCCAAAAAGAAACCCCTTAGCACCCATTCATTCTTACTGACCCATCTTAAACTTCACCTTTGATTTCTGCCAGTGGATTTATTTGTTCCATTTTCTCTAATCCTATGGAATTCTGTTCATATCTGCTACAGTTTTTGACACAAACCGAATACTCAGGACACAGGCATGTCTTAATCAGCTTTGAATACTGTAGGCCCCATATAGAAAAATCCAGAGACCCAGGCACAGCCCACAAGCCCTGCAAGTCTGGAGCCTCCAACACTCTCTGAGCCCATCTCCCTCCATTTACCCACTTCTAGCAACCTGACTTCTTTGCTTCTCCTGGGACATGCTTCTGCCTTAGGGCTTAGCCCTTCCTGTTCCTCTATCTAGAATGTAATTCCCCTAATAGAATTGTTATTCACAGTGCCTACACTCTGAACTTCCTCTGTCCAAATGCTAGCTCATTAAGAAAGCCTTACCTGGAGATACCTGTGTGACTCAGTTTGCTAAACTTCTGACTCTTGATTTCAGCTCAGTCATAAACTCACAGGTTTGTGAGTTTGAGCCCCACCTCAGGCTCCATGCTGACAGTGTGGAGCCTGCTTGGGCTTCTCTTTCTCTCCCTCATGCTCTCACCTTTTCTCTGAAAATAAATAAATAAGTACACTTAAAAAAAAAAAAAAACCTTACCTCATTATCAGTATTTTGAACATAGATCTTATAACCATTGCTAACTAGCATGTATTAGACACTCAGCAAATATTGACGATTGAATGAATGAGTGTGGTTCTATGTAAGCAAATTTTCTTCTAAATATGTCCATTCCAATATTTCTTTTGTCAACGTTATGAATTTCAGCACAAGTTCTATTGAAATAAATGTGGGGGCTCCTGGGTGGCTTAGTCGGTTGAGTGGCCGACTCTTGGTTTCAGCTCAGGTCATGATCTCATGGTTCAAGAGTTTGAGCCTCACATTGGGCTTGGCGCTGACAGTGTATACCTTCCTTGGGATTCTGTCTCTCCCTCCCTCTCTCTCTGCCTCTCCCAGCTTACATGGGCTTGTGTGTGCATGCTCTCGCTCTTGCTCTCTCTCTTTCACAAAATAAATAAAACTAAATTTTTTTAACTTTTTATTTTATTATTTTTCAGAGACAGAGAGAGACTGAGCTTGAGCGGGGGAGGGGCAGAGAGAGAGGGAGACACAGAATGTGAAGCAGGCTCCAGGCTCTGAGCTGTCAGCACAGAGCCCAACGAACCTGAGAGCTGTGAGATCATGACCTGAGCAGAAGTCGCCTGAGCCAAAGTCGGACACTGAGTTGGATTGACTGAGCCACCCAGGTGCCCAATAAACTTAAAAAAAAAAAAAAAAATTAAAAAGAGAAAGAAAGAAAAGTGACATGTAAACAATTATCTGGTAAAATTAAGCTCTATGAATCTCAAAGTTATTCGTGAGGGATGGTGTAGGTTATATCTGTCCTTACGTTTGCCATGGCTTTTTAAAAGTTAAAAAAAAAAGGGGGGGGCGCCTGGGTGGCTTAGTCAGTTAAGCGTCCGACTTTCGCTTGGGTCATGATCTCGCGGTTCGTGGGTTCGAGCCCTGCGTCAGGCTCTGTGCT